>NC_069501.1:1083838289-1083893289 GCF_027579735.1 Bombina bombina | reverse complement strand
CCATATTTAAAAAATTGTTTCCTATGGTCGACCCCAGAAAGGACTTATGGCAGACAGTCCCCAAGGTCGAGGGAGCGGTTTCCACTTTAAACAAACGCACCACTATACCCATAGAAGATAGTTGTGCTTTCAAAGATCCTATGGATAAAAAATTAGAAGGTTTACTTAAAAGGATGTTTGTTCAGCAGGGTTACCTTCTACAACCAATTTCATGCATTGTCCCTGTCGCTACAGCCGCGTGTTTCTGGTTCGATGAGCTGGTAAAGGCGGTCGATAGTGATTCTCCTCCTTATGAGGAGATTATGGACAGAATCAATGCTCTCAAATTGGCTAATTCTTTCACCCTAGACGCCACTTTGCAATTGGCTAGGTTAGCGGCTAAGAATTCTGGGTTTGCTATTGTGGCGCGCAGAGCGCTTTGGTTGAAATCTTGGTCAGCTGATGCGTCTTCCAAGAACAAGCTACTTAACATTCCTTTCAAGGGGAAAACGCTGTTTGGCCCTGACTTGAAAGAGATTATCTCTGATATCACTGGGGGTAAGGGCCATGCCCTTCCTCAGGATCGGCCTTTCAAGGCCAAAAATAAACCTAATTTTCGTCCCTTTCGTAGAAACGGACCAGCCCAAAGTGCTACGTCCTCTAAGCAAGAGGGTAATACTTCTCAAGCCAAGCCAGCTTGGAGACCAATGCAAGGCTGGAACAAGGGAAAGCAGGCCAAGAAACCTGCCACTGCTACCAAGACAGCATGAAATGTTGGCCCCCGATCCGGGACCGGATCTGGTGGGGGGCAGACTCTCTCTCTTCGCTCGGGCTTGGGCAAGAGATGTTCTGGATCCTTGGGCGCTAGAAATAGTCTCCCAAGGTTATCTTCTGGAATTCAAGGGGCTTCCCCCAAGGGGGAGGTTCCACAGGTCTCAGTTGTCTTCAGACCACATAAAAAGACAGGCATTCTTACGTTGTGTAGAAGACCTGTTACAAATGGGAGTGATTCATCCTGTTCCATTAGGAGATCAAGGGATGGGGTTCTACTCCAATCTGTTCATAGTTCCCAAAAAAGAGGGAACGTTCAGACCAATCTTAGATCTCAAGATCTTAAACAAGTTTCTCAAGGTTCCATCGTTCAAAATGGAAACCATTCGAACAATTCTTCCTTCCATCCAGGAAGGTCAATTCATGACCACGGTGGATTTAAAGGATGCATATCTACATATTCCTATCCACAAGGAACATCATCGGTTCCTAAGGTTCGCATTCCTGGACAAGCATTACCAGTTCGTGGCGCTTCCTTTCGGATTAGCCACTGCTCCAAGGATTTTCACAAAGGTACTAGGGTCCCTTCTAGCTGTGCTAAGACCAAGGGGCATTGCTGTAGTACCTTACTTGGACGACATTCTGATTCAAGCGTCGTCCCTTCCTCAAGCAAAGGCTCACACGGACATTGTCCTGGCCTTTCTCAGATCTCACGGATGGAAAGTGAACGTGGAAAAGAGTTCTCTATCTCCGTCAACAAGGGTTCCCTTCTTGGGGACAATAATAGACTCCTTAGAAATGAGGATTTTTCTGACAGAGGCCAGAAAAACAAAACTTCTAGACTCTTGTCGGATACTTCATTCCGTTCCTCTTCCTTCCATAGCGCAGTGCATGGAAGTGATAGGTTTGATGGTAGCGGCAATGGACATAGTTCCTTTTGCGCGCATTCATCTAAGACCATTACAACTGTGCATGCTCAGTCAGTGGAATGGGGACTATACAAACTTGTCTCCGAGGATACAAGTAAATCAGAGGACCAGAGACTCACTCCGTTGGTGGCTGTCCCTGGACAACCTGTCACAAGGGATGACCTTCCGCAGACCAGAGTGGGTCATTGTCACGACCGACGCCAGTCTGATGGGCTGGGGCGCGGTCTGGGGATCCCTGAAAGCTCAGGGTCTTTGGTCTCGGGAAGAATCTCTTCTACCGATAAATATTCTGGAACTGAGAGCGATATTCAATGCTCTCAAGGCTTGGCCTCAGCTAGCGAGGGCCAAGTTCATACGGTTTCAATCAGACAACATGACAACTGTTGCGTACATCAACCATCAGGGGGGAACAAGGAGTTCCCTGGCGATGGAAGAAGTGACCAAAATCATTCTATGGGCGGAGTCTCACTCCTGCCACCTGTCTGCTATCCACATCCCAGGAGTGGAAAATTGGGAAGCGGATTTTCTGAGTCGTCAGACATTGCATCCGGGGGAGTGGGAACTCCATCCGGAAATCTTTGCCCAAGTCACTCAACTGTGGGGCATTCCAGACATGGATCTGATGGCCTCTCGTCAGAACTTCAAGGTTCCTTGCTACGGGTCCAGATCCAGGGATCCCAAGGCGGCTCTAGTGGATGCACTAGTAGCACCTTGGACCTTCAAACTAGCTTATGTATTCCCGCCGTTTCCTCTCATCCCCAGGCTGGTAGCCAGGATCAATCAGGAAAGGGCGTCGGTGATCTTGATAGCTCCTGCGTGGCCACGCAGGACTTGGTATGCAGATCTGGTGAATATGTCATCGGCTCCACCATGGAAGCTACCTTTGAGACGAGACCTTCTTGTTCAAGGTCCGTTCGAACATCCGAATCTGGTCTCACTCCAGCTGACTGCTTGGAGATTGAACGCTTGATCTTATCGAAGCGAGGGTTCTCAGATTCCGTTATCGATACTCTTGTTCAGGCCAGAAAGCCTGTAACTAGAAAGATTTACCACAAAATTTGGAAAAAATATATCTGTTGGTGTGAATCTAAAGGATTCCCTTGGGACAAGGTTAAGATTCCTAAGATTCTATCCTTCCTTCAAGAAGGATTGGAAAAAGGATTATCTGCAAGTTCCCTGAAGGGACAGATTTCTGCCTTGTCTGTGTTACTTCATAAAAAGCTGGCAGCTGTGCCAGATGTTCAAGCCTTTGTTCAGGCTCTGGTTAGAATCAAGCCTGTTTACAAACCTTTGACTCCTCCTTGGAGTCTCAACTTAGTTCTTTCAGTTCTTCAGGGGGTTCCGTTTGAACCCTTACATTCCGTTGATATTAAGTTATTATCTTGGAAAGTTTTGTTTTTGGTTGCAATTTCTTCTGCTAGAAGAGTTTCAGAATTATCTGCTCTGCAGTGTTCTCCTCCTTATCTGGTGTTCCATGCAGATAAGGTGGTTTTACGTACTAAACCTGGTTTTCTTCCAAAAGTTGTTTCTAACAAAAACATTAACCAGGAGATTATCGTACCTTCTCTGTGTCCGAAACCAGTTTCGAAGAAGGAACGTTTGTTGCACAATTTGGATGTTGTTCGCGCTCTAAAATTCTATTTAGATGCTACAAAGGATTTTAGACAAACATCTTCCTTGTTTGTTGTTTATTCCGGTAAAAGGAGAGGTCAAAAAGCAACTTCTACCTCTCTCTCTTTTTGGATTAAAAGCATCATCAGATTGGCTTACGAGACTGCCGGACGGCAGCCTCCCGAAAGAATCACAGCTCATTCCACTAGGGCTGTGGCTTCCACATGGGCCTTCAAGAACGAGGCTTCTGTTGATCAGATATGTAGGGCAGCGACTTGGTCTTCACTGCACACTTTTACCAAATTTTACAAGTTTGATACTTTTGCTTCTTCTGAGGCTATTTTTGGGAGAAGGGTTTTGCAAGCCGTGGTGCCTTCCATCTAGGTGACCTGATTTGCTCCCTCCCATCATCCGTGTCCTAAAGCTTTGGTATTGGTTCCCACATGTAAGGATGACGCCGTGGACCGGACACACCTATGTTGGAGAAAACAGAATTTATGTTTACCTGATAAATTACTTTCTCCAACGGTGTGTCCGGTCCACGGCCCGCCCTGGTTTTTTAATCAGGTCTGATAATTTATTTTCTTTAACTACAGTCACCACGGTTTCATATGGTTTCTCCTATGCAAATATTCCTCCTTAACGTCGGTCGAATGACTGGGGTAGGCGGAGCCTAGGAGGGATCATGTGACCAGCTTTGCTGGGCTCTTTGCCATTTCCTGTTGGGGAAGAGAATATCCCACATGTAAGGATGACGCCGTGGACCGGACACACCGTTGGAGAAAGTAATTTATCAGGTAAACATAAATTCTGTTTTTCTCCTGTTAAGTGTAGTCAGTCCACGGGTCATCCATTACTTATGGGATATTAACTCCTCCCTAACAGGAAGTGCAAGAGGATCACCCAAGCAGAGCTGCTATATAGCTCCTCCCCTCTACGTCATACCCAGTCATTCTCTTGCACCTAACTAATAGATAGGATGTGTGAGAGGACTGTGGTTGTTAAACTTAGTTTTTATTTCTTCAATCAAAAGTTTGTTATTTTAAACGGCACCGGAGTGTGTTGTTTTTTTCTCAGGCAGCATTAGAAGAAGAATCTACCTGAGTTTGTGTATGATCTTAGCGGACGTAACTAAGATTCATTTGCTGTTCTTGGCCATTCTGAGGAGCGAGGTAACTTCAGAACAGGGGACAGCGGGCAGGTTCACCTGCAAGGAGGTATGTTGCAGTATATTATTTTCTAAGGAATGGAATTGACTGAGAAAATACTGCTAATACCGATGTAATGTAAGTACAGCCTTAAATACAGTAGTAGCAACTGGTATCAGGCTGATATGTATGTATGTTTACACTGAAGTATTTCTGGGGAATGGCACTTCACTAAGAATATACTGTATACATATAACTTTTAGCCTAATCTGCAGTGTGAGCGGCTAGCAGCAGGCTTTTTAATAACATTTCATAATTTATATTTTAAACGTTTACTGGCATGTTAATCGTTTATTTATCTGAGGTACTTGGTGAAAAAAATTTTGGGCGTTATTTTCCACATGGCTGTCGTTTGTTTTGAATTAAATCAGTTTACTGAGCTTCCCCCACTGTTGTATTATGAGTGGGAGGGGCCTATTTTGGCGCTTTTATTGCGCAGTAGAAATTCAGTCACAGTCTGCCTTTTTCTCCCTGCATGATCCAGGACGTCTCTACAGAGCTCAGGGGTCTCCAAAACTAGTTTTGAGGGAGGTAATCACTCACAGCAGACCTGTGAGACTGTGCTTTGACTGTGATAAAAACGCTTATATTTTCAATTGTTATCCGTTTTTTGGTATTAAGGGGTTAATCATCCATTTGCTAGTGGGTGCAATCCTTTGCTAACTTAATGCATTTACTGTGAAAATTTGGTTTCTATAACTAATCCGGTTCATTGTTATTTCAACTGTGACAGTTTTTGTGTGCTTCTTAAAGGCACAGTAACGTTTTTTATATTGCTTGTAAATTTATTTGAAAAGTATTTTCCAAGCTTGCTAGGCTAATTGCTAGTTTGTTTAAACATGTCTGACACAGAGGAATCTCTTTGTGCAATATGTTCAAAGGCCAATGTGGAGCCCAATAGAAATTTGTGTACTAATTGCATTGATGCTACTTTAAATAAAAGCCAATCTGTACATGTCAAGAAAATTTCACCAGACAACGAGGGGAAAGTTATGCAGACTAACTCTCCTCACGTGTCAGTACCTGCATCTCCCGCTCAGGAGGTGCGTGATATTGCGACGCCAAGTACATCAGGGCGGCCATTACAAATCACTTTACAAGACATGGCTAATGTTATGACTGAAGTTTTATCTAAATTGCCAGAACTTAGAGGTAAACGCGACCACTCTGGGGTGAGAACAGAGTACGCTGATAATGTTAGAGCCATGTCGGATACTGCGTCACAAATGGCAGAACATGAAGACGGAGAGCTTCATTCTGTGGGTGACGGATCTGATCCAAATAAACTGGACTCAGACATTTCAAATTTTAAATTTAAGCTTGAGAACCTCCGTGTATTATTAGGGGAGGTATTAGCGGCTCTGAATGATTGTAACACGGTTGCAATCCCAGAGAAATTATGTAGGCTGGATAGATACTGTGCGGTACCGGCGTGTACTGACGTTTTTCCTATACCTAAGAGGCTTACAGAGATTATTACCAAGGAGTGGGATAGGCCCGGTGTGACCTTTTCCCCCCCTCCTATATTTAGAAAAATGTTTCCAATAGACGCCACCAACACGGGACTTATGGCAGACGGTCCCTAAGATGGAAGGAGCAGTTTCTACTCTGGCTAAGCGTACCACTATCCCGGTGGAGGATAGCTGTGCCTTTTCAGATCCAATGGATAAAAAGTTAGAGGGTTACCTTAAGAAAATGTTTACTCAACAAGGTTTTATATTACAACCCCTCGCATGCATTGCGCCTGTCACGGCTGTGGCGGCATTCTGGTTTGAGTCTCTAGAAGAGACCATTAGCTCAGTTCCATTGGATGAAATTATAGACAAGCTTAGAGTCCTTAAGCTAGCTAATTCATTTATTTCTGATGCCGTAGTACATTTAACTAAACTTACGGCTAAGAATTCCGGATTCGCCATTCAGGCGCGCAGATCGCTGTGGCTAAAATCCTGGTCAGCCGATGTGACTTCTAAATCTAAATTGCTTAACATACCTTTCAAAGGGCAGACATTATTTGGGCCCGGTTTGAAAGAAATTATCGCTGACATTACTGGAGGTAAGGGCCATGCCCTGCCTCAAGACAGAGCCAAACCAAGGGCTAGACAGTCTAATTTTCGTGCCTTTCGTAACTTCAAGGCAGGAGCAGCATGAACTTCCTCCGCTCCAAAACAGGAAGGAACTGTTGCTCGTTACAGACAGGGCTGGAAACCTAACCAGACCTGGAACAAGGGCAAGCAGGCCAGAAAACCTGCTGCTGCCCCTAAGACAGCATGAAGTGAGGGCCCCCAATCCGGAAACGGATCTAGTAGGGGGCAGACTTTCTCTCTTCGCCCAGGCTTGGGCAAGAGATGTCCAGGATCCCTGGGCGTTAGAGATCATATCTCAGGGATATCTTCTGGACTTCAAAGCTTCTCCTCCAAAAGGGAGATTTCATCTTTCAAGGTTGTCAGCAAACCAGACAAAGAAAGAGGCGTTTCTACGCTGTGTACAAGATCTTTTGCTAATGGGAGTGATACACCCGGTTCCGCGGTCGGAACACGGACAAGGGTTTTACTCAAATCTGTTTGTGGTTCCCAAGAAGGAAGGAACCTTCAGACCAATCTTGGATCTAAAGATCCTAAACAAATTCCTAAGAGTTCCATCGTTCAAAATGGAAACTATTCGGACAATTTTACCCATGATCCAAAAAGGTCAGTACATGACCACAGTGGATCTAAAGGATGCGTACCTTCACATACCGATTCACAAGGATCATTACCGGTACCTAAGGTTTGCCTTCCTAGACAGACATTACCAGTTTGTAGCTCTTCCCTTCGGGTTGGCTACTGCTCCAAGAATCTTCACAAAGGTTCTGGGTTCTCTTCTGGCGGTACTAAGACCGCGAGGAATATCGGTAGCTCCGTACCTAGACGACATTCTGATACAAGCGTCAAGTTTCCAAGCTGCCAAGTATCATACAGAGTTAGTACTGGCATTTCTAAGGTCACATGGGTGGAAGGTGAACGAAGAAAAGAGTTCTCTATTGCCACTCACAAGAGTTCCCTTCTTGGGGACTCTTATAGATTCGGTAGAAATGAAAATTTACCTGACAGAGGACAGGTTATCAAAACTTCTAAATGCTTGCCGTGTCCTTCATTCCATTCAACACCCGTCAGTGGCTCAATGTATGGAGGTAATCGGTTTAATGGTAGCGGCAATGGACATAGTTCCCTTTGCACGCCTGCATATCAGACCACTGCAATTGTGCATGCTAAGTCAGTGGAATGGGGATTACTCAGATTTGTCCCCTATGCTGAATCTGGATCAAGAGACCAGAAATTCTCTTCTATGGTGGCTCTCTCGGCCACATCTGTCCAAGGGGATGCCCTTCAGCAGACCAGATTGGACGATTGTAACAACAGACGCCAGCCTACTAGGTTGGGGCGCTGTCTGGAATTCCCTGAAGACTCAGGGATCATGGACTCAGGAGGAGTCTCCTTCCCATAAACATTCTGGAATTAAGAGCAGTTTTCAATGCCCTTCTAGCTTGGCCTCAGCTAGCAACTCTGAGGTTCATCAGGTTTCAGTCGGACAACATCACGACTGTGGCTTACATCAACCATCAAGGAGGGACAAGGAGTTCCCTAGCGATGATGGAAGTCTCAAAGATAATTCTCTGGGCTGAGTCTCACTCTTGCCACCTATCAGCGATCCACATCCCAGGCGTGGAGAACTGGGAGGCGGATTTCCTAAGTCGCCAGACTTTTCATCCGGGGGAGTGGGAACTTCATCCGGAGGTCTTTGCCCAAATACTTCGGCGTTGGGGCAAACCAGATATGGATCTCATGGCGTCTCGCCAGAACACCAAGCTTCCTTGTTACGGGTCCAGGTCCAGGGACCCGGGAGCGGTCCTGATAGATGCTCTGACAGCACCTTGGACCTTCAAGATGGCTTATGTGTTTCCACCCTTCCCGATGCTTCCTCGATTGATTGCCAGGATCAAACAGGAGAGAGCATCGGTGATTCTAATAGCGGCTGCGTGGCCACGCAGGACCTGGTATGCAGATCTAGTGGACATGTCATCCTGTCCACCTTGGTCTCTGCCTCTGAGGCAGGACCTTCTAATTCAGGGTCCTTTCAAACATCAAAATCTAATTTCTCTGAAGCTGACTGCATGGAGATTGAACGTTTGATTTTATCAAAGCGTGGATTTTCGGAGTCAGTAATTGATACCTTAATACAGGCTAGGAAACCTGTTACCAGGAAAATTTACCATAAAATATGGCGTAAATATTTACACTGGTGCGAATCCAAGAGTTACTCATGGAGTAAGGTTAGGATTCCTAGGATATTGTCTTTTCTACAAGAAGGTTTAGAAAAGGGTTTATCTGCAAGTTCTTTAAAGGGACAGATCTCAGCTCTGTCCATCCTTTTACACAAACGTCTGTCAGAAGTTCCAGACGTTCAGGCTTTTTGTCAGGCTTTGGCCAGGATTAAGCCTGTGTTTAAGACTGTTGCTCCACCGTGGAGCTTAAATTTAGTTCTTAACGTTTTACAGGGTGTTCCGTTTGAACCCCTTCATTCCATTGATATCAAGCTGTTATCTTGGAAAGTTCTGTTTTTAATGGCTATTTCCTCGGCTCGAAGAGTCTCTGAGTTATCGGCCTTACATTGTGATTCTCCTTATCTGATTTTTCATTCAGACAAGGTAGTTCTGCGTACTAAACCTGGGTTCTTACCTAAGGTAGTCACTAACAAGAATATCAATCAAGAGATTGTTGTTCCATCATTGTGCCTTAACCCTTCTTCAAAGAAGGAATGACTTCTTCACAATCTAGATGTTGTCCGTGCCCTGAAATTTTATTTACAGGCAACTAAAGATTTTCGCCAAACTTCTTCCCTGTTTGTCGTTTATTCTGGACAGAGGAGAGGTCAAAAAGCTTCTGCTACCTCTCTCTCTTTCTGGCTTCGTAGCATAATACGTTTAGCCTATGAGACTGCTGGACAGCAGCCTCCTGAAAGAATTACAGCTCATTCTACGAGAGCTGTGGCTTCCACGTGGGCCTTTAAGAATGAGGCCTCTGTTGAACAGATTTGCAAGGCTGCAACTTGGTCTTCTCTTCATACTTTTTCCAAATTTTACAAATTTGACACTTTTGCTTCTTCTGAGGCTGTTTTTGGGAGAAAGGTTCTTCAGGCAGTGGTTCCTTCCGTGTAAAGATCCTGCCTGTCCCTCCCGTCATCCGTGTACTTTTAGCTTTGGTATTGGTATCCCATAAGTAATGGATGACCCGTGGACTGACTACACTTAACAGGAGAAAACATAATTTATGCTTACCTGATAAATTCCTTTCTCCTGTAGTGTAGTCAGTCCACGGCCCGCCCTGTTTTTTATGGCAGGTCTAAATTTAAATTAAACTCCAGTCACCACTGCACCCTATAGTTTCTCCTTTCTCGTTTGGTTTTGGTCGAATGACTGGGTATGACGTAGAGGGGAGGAGCTATATAGCAGCTCTGCTTGGGTGATCCTCTTGCACTAACTGTTAGGGAGGAGTTAATATCCCATAAGTAATGGATGACCCGTGGACTGACTACACTACAGGAGAAAGGAATTTATCAGGTAAGCATAAATTATGTTTTCTGTGACACTCTAAGCTATGGTTGGGCACTTTATTTATAAAGTTCTAAATATATGTATTCAAACATTTATTTGCCTTGACTCAGAATGTTCAACATTCCTTATTTTCAGACAGTCAGTTTCATATTTGGGATAATGCATTTAAATCAATCATTTTTTCTTACCTTAAAAATTTGACTTTTTTTCCCTGTGGGCTGTTAGGCTCGCGGGGGCTGAAAATGCTTCATTTTATTGCGTCATTCTTGGCGCGGACTTTTTTGGCGCAAAACATCTTTTCTGTTTCCGGCGTCATACGTGTCGCCGGAAGTTGCGTCATTTTTTGACGTCCTTTTGCGCCAAAAATGTCGGCGTTCCGAATGTGGGCGTATTATTTGGCGCCAAAAAATATGGGCGTCGCTTTTGTCTCCACATTATTTCAGTCTCATTTTTTCTTTGCTTCTGGTTACTAGAAGCTTGTTTATTGGCATTTTTTCCCATTCCTGAAACTGTCATTTAAGGAATTTGATCAATTTTGCTTTATATGTTGTTTTTTCTCTTACATATTGCAAGATGTCTCACGTTGCATCTGAGTCAGAAGATACTTCAGGAAAATCGCTGTCTAGTGCTGGAACTACCAAAGCTAAGTGTATCTGCTGTAAACTTTTGGTAGCTATTCTTCCAGCTGTTGTTTGTATTAATTGTCATGACAAACTTGTTAAAGCAGATAATATTTCCTTTAGTAATGTACCATTGCCTGTTGCAGTTCCTTCAACATCTAAGGTGCAGAATGTTCCTGATAACATAAGAGATTTTGTTTCTGAATCCATCAAGAAGGCTATGTCTGTTATTTCTCCTTCTAGTAAACATAAAAAATCTTTTAAAACTTCTCTCTCTACAGATGAATTTTTAAATGAACATCATCATTCTGATTCTGATGACTCTTCTGGTTCAGAGGATTCTGTCTCAGAGATTGATGCTGATAAATCTTCATATTTATTTAAAATGGAATTTATTCGTTCTTTACTTAAAGAAGTACTAATTGCTTTAGAAATAGAGGATTCTGGTCCTCTTGATACTAATTCTAAACGTTTAGATAAGGTATTTAAATCTCCTGTGGTTATTCCAGAAGTTTTTCCTGTTCCTAATGCTATTTCTGAAGTAATTTCCAGAGAATGGGATAAATTGGGTAATTCATTTACTCCTTCTAAACGTTTTAAGCAATTATATCCTGTGCCGTCTGACAGATTAGAATTTTGGGACAAAATCCCTAAAGTCGATGGGGCTATTTCTACCCTTGCTAAACGTACTACTATTCCTACGTCAGATGGTACTTCGTTTAAAGATCCTTTAGATAGGAAAATTGAATCCTTTCTAAGAAAAGCTTATCTGTGTTCAGGTAATCTTCTTAGACCTGCTATATCTTTGGCTGATGTTGCTGCAGCTTCAACTTTTTGGTTGGAGACTTTAGCGCAACAAGTAACAGATCATGATTCTCATAATATTATTATTCTTCTTCAGCATGCTAATAATTTTATCTGTGATGCCATTTTTGATATTATCAGAGTTGATGTCAGGTTTATGTCTCTAGCTATTTAGCTAGAAGAGCTTTATGGCTTAAAACTTGGAATGCTGATATGGCTTCTAAATCAACTCTACTTTCCATTTCTTTCCAGGGTAACAAATTATTTGGTTCTCAGTTGGATTCTATTATCTCAACTGTTACTGGTGGGAAAGGAACTTTTTTACCACAGGATAAAAAATCTAAGGGTAAAAACAGGGCTAATAATCGTTTTCGTTCCTTTCGTTTCAACAAAGAACAAAAGCCTGATCCTTCATCCTCAGGAGCAGTTTCAGTTTGGAAACCATCTCCAGTCTGGAATAAATCCAAGCCTTCTAGAAAGGCAAAGCCTGCTTTGTGCGGCCCTCATTCCAGCTCAGCTGGTAGGGGGCAGGTTACGTTTTTTCAAGGAAATTTGGATCAATTCTGTTCACAATCTTTGGATTCAGAACATTGTTTCAGAAGGGTACAGAATTGGCTTCAAGATGAGACCTCCTGCAAAGAGATTTTTTCTTTCCCGTGTCCCAGTAAGTCCAGTGAAAGCTCAAGCATTTCTGAATTGTGTTTCAGATCTAGAGTTGGCTCGAGTAATTATGCCAGTTCCAGTTCTGGAACAGGGGATGGGGTTTTATTCAAATCTCTTCATTGTACCAAAGAAGGAGAATTCCTTCAGACCAGTTCTGGATCTAAAAATATTGAATCGTTATGTAAGGATACCAACGTTCAAAATGGTAACTGTAAGGACTATCTTGCCTTTTGTTCAGCAAGGGCATTTTATGTCCACAATAGATTTACAGGATGCATATCTGCATATTCCGATTCATCCAGATCATTATCAGTTCCTGAGATTCTCTTTTCTGGACAAGCATTACCAGTTTGTGGCTCTGCCGTTTGGCCTAGCTACAGCTCCAAGAATTTTTACAAAGGTTCTCGGTGCCCTTCTGTCTGTAATCAGAGAACAGGGTATTGTGGTATTTCCTTATTTGGACGATATCTTGGTACTTGCTCAGTCTTTACATTTAGCAGAGTCTCATACGAATCGACTTGTGGTGTTTCTTCAAGATCATGGTTGGAGGATCAATTCACCAAAAAGTTCATTGATTCCTCAGACAAGGGTAACCTTTCTGGGTTTCCAGATAGATTCAGTGTCCATGACTCTGTCTTTAACAGACAAGAGACGTCTAAAATTGATTTCAGCTTGTCGAAACCTTCAGTCACAATTATTCCCTTCGGTAGCCTTATGCATGGAAATTCTAGGTCTTATGACTGCTGCATCGGACGCGATCCCCTTTGCTCGTTTTCACATGCGACCTCTTCAGCTCTGTATGCTGAATCAATGGTGCAAGGATTACACAAAGATATCTCAATTAATATCTTTAAAACCGATTGTACGACACTCTCTAACGTGGTGGACAGATCACCATCGTTTAATTCAGGGGGCTTCTTTTGTGCTTCCGACCTGGACTGTAATTTCAACAGATGCAAGTCTCACAGGTTGGGGAGCTGTGTGGGGATCTTACGGCACAAGGAGTTTGGGAATCTCAGGAGGTGAGATTACCGATCAATATTTTGGAACAATTTTCAGAGCTCTTCAGTCTTGGCCTCTTCTGAAGAGAGAATCGTTCATTTGTTTTCAGACAGACAATGTCACTACGGTGGCATACATCAATCATCAAGGAGGGACTCGCAGTCCTCTGGCTATGAAAGAAGTATCTCGAATTCTGGTTTGGGCGGAATCCAGCTCCTGTCTAATCTCTGCGGTTCATATCCCAGGTATAGACAATTGGGAAGCGGATTATCTCAGTCGCCAAACGTTGCATCCGGGCGAATGGTCTCTTCACCCAGAGGTATTTCTTCAGATTGTTCAAATGTGGGAGCTTCCAGAAATAGATCTGATGGCGTCTCATCTAAACAAGAAACTTCCCAGGTATCTGTCCAGATCCCGGGATCCTCAGGCGGAAGCAGTGGATGCATTATCACTTCCTTGGAAGTATCATCCTGCTTATATCTTTCCGCCTCTAGTTCTTCTTCCAAGAGTAATCTCCAATATTCTGAAGGAATGCTCGTTTGTTCTGCTGGTAGCTCCGGCATGGCCTCACAGGTTTTGGTATGCGGATCTTGTCCGGGTGGCCTCTTGCCATCCGTGGACTCTTCCGCTACGACCAGACCTTCTGTCGCAAGGTCCTTTTTTCCATCAGGATCTCAAATCCTTAAATTTAAAGGTATGGAGATTGAACGCTTGATTCTTGGTCAAAGAGGTTTCTCTGACTCTGTGATTAATACTATGTTACAGGCTCGTAAATCTGTATCCAGAGAGATATATTATAGAGTCTGGAAGACTTATATTTCTTGGTGTCTTTCTCATCATTTTTCTTGGCATTCTTTTAGAATTCCGAGAATTTTACAGTTTCTTCAGGATGGTTTAGATAAAGGTTTATCCGCAAGTTCTTTGAAAGGACAAATCTCTGCTCTTTCTGTTCTTTTTCACAGAAAGATTGCTAATCTTCCTGATATTCATTGTTTTGTACAAGCTTTGGTTCGTATAAAACCTGTCATTAAGTCAATTTCTCCTCCTTGGAGTTTGAATTTGGTTCTGGGGGCTCTTCAAGCTCCTCCGTTTGAACCTATGCATTCATTGGACATTAAATTACTTTCTTGGAAAGTTTTGTTCTTTTTGGCCATCTCTTCTGCCAGAAGAGTTTCTGAATTATCTGCTCTTGTGAGTCTCCTTTTCTGATTTTTCATCAGGATAAGGCAGTGTTGCGAACTTCTTTTGAATTTTTACCTAAAGTTGTGAATTCTAACAACATTAGTAGAGAAATTGTGGTTCCTTCATTATGTCCTAATCCTAAGAATTCTAAGGAGAAATCATTGCATTCTTTGGATGTTGTTAGAGCTTTGAAATATTATGTTGAAGCTACTAAGTCTTTCCGAAAGACTTCTAGTTTATTTGTTATCTTTTCTGGTTCTAGAAAAGGCCAGAAAGCTTCTGCCATTTCTTTGGCATCTTGGTTGAAATCTTTAATTCATCTTGCCTATGTTGAGTCGGGTAAAACTCCGCCTCAAAGGATTACAGCTCATTCTACTAGGTCAGTTTCTACTTCCTGGGCGTTTAGGAATGAAGCTTCGATTGATCAGATTTGCAAAGCAGCAACTTGGTCCTCTTTGCATACTTTTACTAAATTCTACCATTTTGATGTATTTTCTTCTTCTGAAGCAGTTTTTGGTAGAAAAGTACTTCAGGCAGCGGTTTCAGTTTGAATCTTCTGCTTATGTTTTTCATTAAACTTTATTTTGGGTGTGGATTATTTTCAGCAGGAATTGGCTGTCTTTATTTTATCCCTCCCTCTCTAGTGACTCTTGCGTGGAAAGATCCACATCTTGGGTAATCATTATCCCATACGTCACTAGCTCATGGACTCTTGCTAATTACATGAAAGAAAACATAATTTATGTAAGAACTTACCTGATAAATTCATTTTTCATATTAGCAAGAGTCCATGAGGCCCGCCCTTTTTTTGGGGTGGTTATGATTTTTGTATAAAGCACAATTATTCCAATTCCTTATTTTATATGCTTTTCGCACTTTATCACCCCACTTCTTGGCTATTCGTTAAACTGAATTGTGGGTGTGGTGAGGGGTGTATTTATAGGCATTTTGAGGTTTGGGAAACTTTGCCCCTCCTGGTAGGAATGTATATCCCATACGTCACTAGCTCATGGACTCTTGCTAATATGAAAGAAATGAATTTATCAGGTAAGTTCTTACATAAATTATGTTTTATATCTACACACATGGCCGAAAGTATTGGTACCCTTGCATTTTAAGAGAAAAACACAGTGTGTGTGTATATATTATCCTATTTATCTTGTAGTAAGCCGGTGTATATCAATGTATTTTTTATTTATTTTTTATATTTAGATCCCATTTTGAGCAACAATATTTTAGAAAGTGATGCTGTAGAAAATCATTTTGAGGACCAACTTGATACAGATGTTCTCACAGAAATGCCTGAACCCCTTGAAGTTTTGTCAGACAGTTCTTTGGATTTAATGGAAACAGCGGACGATAGTGACAATAATAGTTATAGACTCAATGACACTTCTGATGAATTTTCTGAGAATTCAACTGATGTGGAAAGCTGCTTTGAAAACAGTTTACCTGCATTTACAGCCAATAAGACAAGGGGGACACAACCGTTCAGGAGCAATGAGGTCAACACAGAGCTGAAAACACAAATAATAAAAGAGATTAGGAAACCGGGAAGGAGTAAGTATGACCTAATTAAAGTATTAAAGGACCAGTAAATACAGTAGATATGCATGATACAAATACAATGCATTAGCGCTTAGTCTGAACTTCAAATGAGTACTAAAAAAAAATGTCTGACAAATTTCAAAGTTATGTCTATTTCCACTTCCCCCTGTATCATGTGACAGCCATCAGTCAATCACAAATGCATATACGTATATTCTGTGAATTCTTGCACATGCTCAGTAGGAGCTGGTGACTCAAAAAGTGTAAATATAAAAATATTGTGCACATTTTGTTAATTGAAGTAAATTGGAAAGTTGTTTAAAATTGCATGCCCTATCTGAATCATGAAAGTTTAGTTTTGACTTTAGTATCCCTTTATATGTACTTTATTTCTAAATAGATTCAATTGTATCCCCTTTTTTAAATCAAGGACCCACAGGCATCCAAAAGCCAACCAAAAACAAAGAAATTTAAAGAACTCAAGTTCTGATATTTTGTGTGTTTAGTGTAGATCTTGAGTTTAAAAGTGCATGGTTCTTTTCAGGTACGTGTGATTTGCTCCTGGAAAGAATACACTTTGCTGGAAAATTTGTAGCTTAATTGTATGGCAACAACCACAACAGATTTGCTTTATGTTAATACAGCCCATTTAAGACCACAATAAAATATTAAATCAAACGTAAGGCGAAAGATTTGTGGTTTGTACTTAAAATAGCTTTATTGCAGTCTCTCTGTAATGTACCTAAAGATAAACTGGCTATTTTAGTTTATGGTCAAAATGTTATAACTTTTAAAAATAAAATTAAAAAGTTTTTCGAAGTAAATATTTTAAATGGATGTCATTATCTGGCTAAAATTATAGGGGGTGAAATTTCCCGACTACATATTTTCTTTCAGGACAAAAAAAAACATTCTAAAACTTGCTCTGTTATAAAGTATCACACATTAACGGGGCAGTAGAGTAAAAAATTAAACTTTTAAACAACTTTCCAGTTTGCTTTTATTATCAAATTTGCTTTTGTATATTGTTATCCTTTGCTTGAAAAACAAACCTATGTATGCTCAGGAGTAGCAATGCACTACTGGGAGCTTGCTGCTAATTGGTGGCTGCACATATATGCCTTCTGTCGATAACTCATCCAATGTGTTCAGCTTGCTCCCAGTAGTGCCTGGCTGCTCCTGAACCTACCTAGATATGCTTTGCAACAAGGGATTAAAGGAAATTTAACGAAAGTTGTTTATAAATGTTTGCTCTGAGTAATGAAAGAAAAATGTTTTTTATGTCACTTTGAGAGATAAAGTTGAGCATTTTTGACCGGAAACAATATAAAATCGCCAACACCACTTTATAAAATTCCAAATAAATTATCTCTGCTGGGGGCCTAAAGGGACAGGAAAGTCAAAATTAAACTTTTTAAGAATCAGCACATGTAGTTTAAGACCCTTTTAAAATCACTTCTATTTTCAAATGTGCTTTGCTCTCTTGATATCCATTGTTAAAAATGAATACGCACATATCCTACACTATTGGAAGATAGCTGGTGATTGGCTAGCTAGATGTGTTCAGCTAACTGCCAGTAGTGCAATGTTTTTGTTCCTTCAGCAAAGGATAACAAGAGAATTAAGCATTTTTGATAATAAAAGTAAATTTGAAAGTTATTTAAAATTGCATGTTATTCCCAAATCATGAATTACCTTTTTTGGGGTTTCCTTTCCCTTTAACTACCATTGGTGCAGTCAGTGCAGTGGCACCAGGTCCAAGTGCCGGGAACCTATAGCTGCCAGTCTATTCGTAGGCATGTGCAGAATGTGTGCAATCCTAATACATGGGAGCATTGTATTAGGATTCTCTTGGTATTTTTATTTGAAAAGCAAGAATGTAAGTTTAGATGCCGGACCATTTTTGATGAACAACCTGGGTTCTTCTTGCTGATTGGTGGATAATTTCATCCACCAATAAACAAGTGCTGTCCAGGGTTCTGTACTTTCTTTTTCAAATAAAGATCGCAAGAGAACGAAGAACAATTGATAATAGGAGTAAATTAGAAAGTTGCTTAAAATTGCATGCTCTACCTGAATCACAAAAAATGAATTGGGTTCAGTGTCCCTTTAAGCACAAACACACTAGACTTTAATGTACACTTTAGTCTAGAAATCATATAAGGAGATTTTATGGGGCAGCTTGGACTATGTTAGTGATGTGTTCACACTCATTTATTTTATTATATGCATTTTATTTTTTAAACCGTTATTTTTTACCTGTTACATATGGGATATACATTCCTACCAGGAGGAGGCAAAGTTTCCTAAACTCCTAAAACCTATATAACCACTCCCACCTCACTCATACCTTAGTTTTTACTTTGCCTCTGTTGGAGGTTGTTGAAGTAAGATGATGTGCTTGATTTATTTTCAGTAAAAGGTGCTTCAAAGCATAGTAAAGCTCATGTACAGTGCTTGTTGGAGGGATGTGATTGGAGTACTGCCTCATGATGCAATATTTTCTCCTCATGGGAACTCCTTCATAGGCTATCTGTAAATTTGGTTGCAGGGATTAGTCTTCTGCCTCCCTTTACAGATCATTATACTCCTATTCCATTACCTCTGCTGATATGTTTCAGTACTGGTTTGGCTGTCTGCTACTAAGTGGACGAGTGTCTACGGGTAAGTATATTTTGTATTTTCTTTCCTAAGATATGGTGAGTCCACAGCATTCTCAATTACTGTTGGGAATATCACTCCTGGCCAGCAGGAAGAGGCAAAGAGCACCACAGCAAAGGCTGTTAGTATCACTCCCCATCGCCAATCCCCAGTCATTCTCTTTGCCTTTGTTTCAAAGAGGAGGGGAAGTTTTGGTGTCTAAAAGATTTTCTTCAATCAAGATTTTATTTTTTTGAAAGCCAGAGTAGGTTTGCTGTGATCTTTCCTCTCAAGACTGGGTAGTGGTAGCTTTTAAGCAGTTATGAACTTGTGAGGTTGGCCTCACTGCATTTTCTTAAGTTTGCTGCCCTTGTATAACAAGCCAGAGTAGGTTTACTCTGTCCTTTCTTGTTTTCACAGGTCTCTGTAAGGAGTGGCTTCCTTTCATGCCGGACAGCCAGAGGTGCAGGTAAGTGCCATATTTCTCTTAAACACTGGCACTAAAAGCAGAGATTGCTGCTCAGACGATATAATTCTGCATTTTTACAATTAGGGCTACAGTCCTGAGTTCAAGGAACAGGACTTATAACAGCAGGGAGCAGGCACTGTGGTTTGTGTTTTTGGAGTTATTCTGTTTGTTAGTTAAAATCACTGGTGGCTCAGTAGCTTGTATTTATTTTATTTGCCTATGTCCGGCTGGAAACGTATGGGTGTTTTGTGGTACTCGTAGGGAAGATTACATTTTGAATTGTTAATCCTTAATGGCCGCCGGACCACCTCTGACGTAAGAGGAGAGGCGGACCTGTTTGCTGTGGCGGTATTTTCCTCTAAAGCGCAGGTTTTCGCTGTTGCGTAGCTTATAACAGTTTACTTTCTGGTCTCTGCAGTTAATCATCCGGAGCTTCTGAACAAGCAGAGCAAGAGTCAATATATTTGTCCGGAGTGCAGAGGGGGCAGGTTGGCACCTCAGTGAGAGCGCTGAGGTGTAGAGGTGTTTTGTGTTTAGTCTCTGTCTATCTTCCATATTAAGGGAGGTCTGAATTGCTGTGGCAAGTCATTACATTAATACTAATTTGAAAACTACTTTGTTGTTTGTTTTATTTTTGCAAATGTATCTGTTAGCAGTCCTTAGTTACTTTGGGTACGGATATTCTTAAAGAAACAGTACTGAAAATCTCTAAGTTATTTTTCTTTCATGTAATTAACAAGAGTCCATGAGCTAGTGACGTATGGGATATACATTCCTACCAGGAGGGGCAAAGTTTCCCAAACCTTAAAATGCCTATAAATACACCCCTCACCACACCCACAAATCAGTTTTACAAACTTTGCCTCCAAGGGAGGTGGTAAAATGCTTCATTTTATTGCGTCATTCTTGGCGCGGACTTTTTTGGCGCAAAAATTCTTTTCCGTTTCCGGCGTCATACGTGTCGCCGGAAGTTACGTCATTTTTTGACGTTATTTTGCGCCAAAAATGTCGGCGTTCCGGATGTGGCGTCATTTTTGGCGCCAAAAGCATTTAGGCGCCAAATAATGTGGGCGTCTTATTTGGCGCTAAAAAATATGGGCGTCGCTTTTGTCTCCACATTATTTCAGTCTCATTTTTCATTTGCTTCTGGTTGCTAGAAGCTTGATATTTGGCATTCTTTCCCATTCCTGAAACTGTCTTATAAGGAATTTGATCTATTTTGCTTTATATGTTGTTTTTTCTCTTACATATTGCAAGATG
This sequence comes from Bombina bombina, assembly GCF_027579735.1. NCBI lineage: Eukaryota > Metazoa > Chordata > Amphibia > Anura > Bombinatoridae > Bombina > Bombina bombina. The sequence goes on along the minus strand of NC_069501.1, from coordinate 1,083,873,013 downwards.
TCTCACGTTGCATCTGAGCCAGAAGATACTACAGGAAAATCACTGCCTGCTGGATCTACCAAAGCTAAGTGTATCTGCTGTAAATTTTTGGTAGCTATTCCTCCAGCTGTTGTTTGTAATAATTGTCATGACAAACTTGTTAAAGCAGATAATATTTCCTTTAGTAATGTACCATTGCCTGTTGCAGTTCCCTCAACATCTAAGGTGCAGAATGTTCCTGATAACATAAGAGATTTTGTTTCTGAATCCATAAAGAAGGCTTTGTCTGTTATTCCTCCTTCTAGTAAATGTAAAAAGTCTTTTAAATCTTCTCTCTCTACAGATGAATTTTTAAATGAACACCATCATTCTGATTCTTTGGACTCTTCTGGTTCAGAGGATTCTATCTCAGAGATTGATGCTGATAAATCTTCATATTTATTTAAGATGGAATTTATTCGCTCTTTACTTAAAGAAGTACTAATTGCTTTAGAAATAGAGGATTCTAGTCCTCTTGATACTAATTCTATACGTTTGGATAAGGTTTTTAAAGCTCCTGCGGTTATTCCAGAAGTTTTTCCTGTTCCTAATGCTATTTCTGCAGTGATTTCCAAAGAATGGGATAAATTGGGTAATTCATTTACTCCTTCTAAACGTTTTAAGCAATTATATCCTGTTCCGCCTGACAGGTTAGAATTTTGGGACAAAATCCCTAAAGTTGATGGGGCTATTTCTACCCTTGCTAAACGTACTACCATTCCTACGACAGATGGTACCTCGTTTAAGGATCATTTAGATAGAAAAATTGAATCCTTTCTAAGAAAAGCTTATCTGTGTTCAGGTAATCTTCTTAGACCTGCTATATCATTGGCTGATGTTGCTGCAGCTTCAACTTTTTGGTTGGAAACCCTAGCGCAACAAGTAGCAAATCGTGATTCTCATGATATTATTATTCTTCTTCAGCATGCTAATAATTTTATCTGTGATGCCATTTTTGATATTATTAGAGTTGATGTTAGGTTTATGTCTCTAGCTATCTTAGCCAGAAGAGCTTTATGGCTTAAGACTTGGAATGCTGATATGGCTTCTAAATCAACTCTACTTTCCATTTCTTTCCAGGGAAACAAATTATTTGGTTCTCAGTTGGATTCTATTATTTCAACTGTTACTGGTGGGAAAGGAACTTTTTTACCACAGGATAAAAAATCTAAAGGTAAAAACAGGGCTAACAATCGTTTTCGTTCCTTTCGTTTCAACAAAGAACAAAAGCCTGATCCTTCGTCCTCAGGAGCAGTTTCAGTTTGGAAACCATCTCCAGTCTGGAATAAATCCAAGCCTGCTAGAAAGGCAAAGCCTGCTTCTAAGTTCACATGAAGGTACGGCCCTCATTCCAGTTCAGCTGGTAGGGGGCAGGTTACGTTTTTTCAAAGAAATTTGGATCAATTCTGTTCACAATCTTTGGATTCAGAGCATTGTTTCAGAAGGGTACAGAATTGGTTTCAAGATGAGACCTCCTGCAAAGAGATTTTTTCTTTCCCGTGTCCCAGTAAATCCAGTGAAAGCTCAAGCATTTCTGAATTGTTTCAGATCTAGAGTTGGCTGGAGTAATTATGCCAGTTCCAGTTCCGGAACAGGGGATGGGGTTTTATTCAAATCTCTTCATTGTACCAAAGAAGGAGAATTCCTTCAGACCAGTTCTGGATCTAAAATTATTGAATCGTTATGTAAGGATACCAACGTTCAAGATGGTAACTGTAAGGACTATATTGCCTTTTGTTCAGCAAGGGAATTATATGTCCACAATAGATTTACAGGATGCATATCTGCATATTCCGATTCATCCAGATCATTTTCAGTTCCTGAGATTCTCTTTTCTAGACAAGCATTACCAATTTGTGGCTCTACCGTTTGGCCTTGCTACAGCTCCAAGAATTTTCACAAAGATTCTCGGTGCCCTTCTGTCTGTAATCAGAGAACAGGGTATTGTGGTATTTCCTTATTTGGACGATATCTTGGTACTTGCTCAGTCTTTACATTTAGCAGAGTCTCATACGAATCGACTTGTGTTGTTTCTTCAAGATCATGGTTGGAGGATCAATTTACCAAAAAGTTCTTTGATTCCTCAAACAAGGGTAACCTTTCTGGGTTTCCAGATAGATTCAGTGTCCATGACTCTGTCTTTAACAGACAAGAGACGTCTAAAATTGATTACAGCTTGTCGAAACCTTCAGTCACAATCATTCCCTTCGGTAGCCTTATGCATGGAAATTCTAGGTCTTATGACTGCTGCATCGGACGCGATCCCCTTTGCTCGTTTTCACATGCGACCTCTTCAGCTCTGTATGCTGAACCAATGGTGCAGGGATTACACGAAGATATCTCAATTAATATCTTTAAAACCGATTGTTCGACACTCTCTAACGTGGTGGACAGATCACCATCGTTTAATTCAGGGGGCTTCTTTTGTTCTTCTGACCTGGACTGTAATTTCAACAGATGCAAGTCTCACAGGTTGGGGAGCTGTGTGGGGATCTCTGACGGCACAGGGAGTTTGGGAATCTCAGGAGGTGAGATTACCGATCAATATTTTGGAACTCCGTGCAATTTTCAGAGCTCTTCTGTTTTGGCCTCTTCTGAAGAGAGAATCGTTCATTTGTTTTCAGACAGACAATGTCACAACTGTGGCATACATCAATCATCAAGGAGGAACTCACAGTCCTCTGGCTATGAAAGAAGTATCTCGAATTTTGGTTTGGGCGGAATCCAGCTCCTGTCTAATCTCTGCGGTTCATATCCCAGGTGTAGACAATTGGGAAGCGGATTATCTCAGTCGCCAAACGTTGCATCCGGGCGAATGGTCTCTTCACCCAGAGGTATTTCTTCAGATTGTTCAAATGTGGGGGCTTCCAGAGATAGATCTGATGGCCTCTCATCTAAACAAGAAACTTCCCAGGTATCTGTCCAGATCCCGGGATCCTCAGGCGGAGGCAGTGGATGCATTATCACTTCCTTGGAAGTATCATCCTGCCTATATCTTTCCGCCTCTAGTTCTTCTTCCAAGAGTAATCTCCAAGATTCTGAGGGAATGCTCGTTTGTTCTGCTAATAGCTCCGGCATGGCCTCACAGGTTTTGGTATGCGGATCTTGTCCGGATGGCATCTTGCCAACCATGGACTCTTCCGTTAAGACCAGACCTTCTGTCGCAAGGTCCTTTTTTCCATCCGGATCTGAAATCCTTAAATTTAAAGGTATGGAGATTGAACGCTTGATTCTTAGTCAAAGAGGTTTCTCTGACTCTGTGATTGATACTATGTTACAGGCTCGTAAATCTGTATCTAGAGAGATATATTATAGAGTCTGGAAGACTTATATTTCTTGGTGTCTTACTCATCATTTTTCTTGGTATTCTTTTAGAATTCCGAGAATATTACAATTTCTTCAGGATGGTTTAGATAAGGGTTTGTCCGCAAGTTCCTTGAAAGGACAAATCTCTGCTCTTTCTGTTCTTTTTCACAGAAAGATTGCTATTCTTCCTGATATTCATTGTTTTGTACAAGCTTTGGTTCGTATAAAACCTGTCATTAAATCAATTTCTCCTCCATGGAGTTTGAATTTGGTTCTGGGAGCTCTTCAAGCTCCTCCGTTTGAACCTATGCATTCATTGGACATTAAATTGCTTTCTTGGAAAGTTTTGTTCCTTTTGGCCATCTCTTCTGCCAGAAGAGTTTCTGAATTATCTGCTCTTTCTTGTGAGTCTCCTTTTCTGATTTTTCATCAGGATAAGGCGGTGTTGCGAACTTCTTTTGAATTTTTACCTAAGGTTGTGAATTTTAACAACATTAGTAGAGAAATCGTGGTTCCTTCATTATGTCCTAATCCTAAGAATTCTAAGGAGAAATCGTTACATTCTTTGGATGTTGTTAGAGCTTTGAAATATTATGTTGAAGCTACTAAATCTTTCCGAAAGACTTCTAGTCTATTTGTCATCTTTTCTGGTTCTAGAAAAGGCCAGAAAGCTTCTGCCATTTCTTTGGCATCATAATTCATCTTGCCTATGTTAAATCGGGTAAGACTCCGCCTCAGAGGATTACAGCTCATTCTACTAGGTCAGTTTCTACTTCCTGGGCGTTTAGGAATGAAGCTTCAGTTGATCAGATTTGCAAAGCAGCGACTTGGTCCTCTTTGCATACTTTTACTAAATTCTACCATTTTGATGTATTCTCTTCTTCTGAAGCAGTTTTTGGTAGAAAGGTACTTCAGGCAGTGGTTTCGGTTTGAATCTTCTGCTTATGTTTTTCATTAAACTTTATTTTGGGTGTGGATTATTATTTTCAGCAGGAATTGGCTGTCTTTATTTTATCCCTCCCTCTCTAGTGACTCTTGTGTGGAAAGATCCACATCTTGGGTATTCATTATCCCATACGTCACTAGCTCATGGACTCTTGTTAATTACATGAAAGAAAACATAATTTATGTAAGAACTTACCTGATAAATTCATTTCTTTCATATTAACAAGAGTCCATGAGGCCCACCCTTTTTTGTGGTGGTTATGATTTTTTTGTATAAAGCACAATTATTCCAATTCCTTATTTTATATGCTTCGCACTTTTTTCTTATCACCCCACTTCTTGGCTATTCGTTAAACTGATTTGTGGGTGTGGTGAGGGGTGTATTTATAGGCATTTTAAGGTTTGGGAAACTTTGCCCCTCCTGGTAGGAATGTATATCCCATACGTCACTAGCTCATGGACTCTTGTTAATATGAAAGAAATGAATTTATCAGGTAAGTTCTTACATAAATTATGTTTTTCTGTTGTATTGTTAAATTTGTTTGCAATATGGACCTGGAGCTTGTGCCTCTGTTGAATGCAAGCTTGGTTTAGAAAACCAAGTTGAACCTCCTTTGCCCTTTTGTTCTTCTTGTATTGAAAGGACATTACTGTATAAAGATAAACTTTTTGTTCCTGAGCCACCACTCCCTCAGGTTGATGCTGTTCAGGCAATGCCGTAGCTTTCTTCTCAAACGGCCCATACTTTAACAACGTCGCATGCAGTGCCCTGCGGTTAATCACAATCTCCTGGAGGAGTCTACAGGGAGTGCAGAATTATTAGGCAAATGAGTATTTTGACCACATCATCCTCTTTATGCATGTTGTCTTACTCCAAGCTGTATAGGCTCGAAAGCCTACTACCAATTAAGCATATTAGGTGATGTGCATCTCTGTAATGAGAAGGGGTGTGGTCTAATGACATCAACACCCTATATCAGGTGTGCATAATTATTAGGCAACTTCCTTTCCTTTGGCAAAATGGGTCAAAAGAAGGACTTGACAGGCTCAGAAAAGTCAAAAATAGTGAGATATCTTGCAGAGGGATGCAACACTCTTAAAATTGCAAAGCTTCTGAAGCGTGATCATCGAACAATCAAGCGTTTCATTCAAAATAGTCAACAGGGTCGCAAGAAGCGTGTGAAAAAAGCAAGGCGCAAAATAACTGCCCATGAACTGAGAAAAGTCAAGCGTGCAGCTGCCAAGATGCCACTTGACACCAGTTTGGCCATATTTCAGAGCTGCAACATCACTGGAGTGCCCAAAAGCACAAGGTGTGCAATACTCAGAGACATGGCCAAGGTAAAAAAGGCTGAAAGACGACCACCACTGAACAAGACACACAAGCTGAAACGTCAAGACTGGGCCAAGAAATATCTCAAGACTGATTTTTCTAAGGTTTTATGGACTGATGAAATGAGAGTGAGTCTTGATGGGCCAGATGGATGGGCCCGTGGCTGGATTGGTAAAGGGCAGAGAGCTCCAGTCCGACTCAGACGCCAGCAAGGTGGAGGTGGAGTACTGGTTTGGGCTGGTATCATCAAAGATGAGCTTGTGGGGCCTTTTCGGGTTGAGGATGGAGTCAAGCTCAACTCCCAGTCCTACTGCCAGTTTCTGGAAGACACCTTCTTCAAGCAGTGGTACAGGAAGAAGTCTGCATCCTTCAAGAAAAACATGATTTTCATGCAGGACAATGCTCCATCACACGCGTCCAAGTACTCCACAGCGTGGCTGGCAAGAAAGGGTATAAAAGAAGAAAATCTAATGACATGGCCTCCTTGTTCACCTGATCTGAACCCCATTGAGAACCTGTGGTCCATCATCAAATGTGAGATTTACAAGGAGGGGAAACAGTACACCTCTCTGAACAGTGTCTGGGAGGCTGTGGTTGCTGCTGCACGCAATGTTGATGGTGAACAGATCAAAACACTGACAGAATCCATGGATGGCAGGCTTTTGAGTGTCCTTGCAAAGAAAGGTGGCTATATTGGTCACTGATTTGTTTTTGTTTTGTTTTTGAATGTCAGAAATGTATATTTGTGAATGTTGAGATGTTATATTGGTTTCACTGGTAAAAATAAATAATTGAAATGGGTATATATTTGTTTTTTTTTTAAGTTGCCTAATAATTATGCACAGTAATAGTCACCTGCACACACAGATATCCCCCTAAAATAGCTATAACTAAAAACAAACTAAAAACTACTTCCAAAACTATTCAGCTTTGATATTAATGAGTTTTTTGGGTTAATTGAGAACATGGTGGTTGTTCAATAACAAAATTAATCCTCAAAAATACAACTTGCCTAATAATACTGCACTCCCTGTATTTGCAAGCAGAAATTGCTGCTCATGTATCCTCTGCTATATCTGAAGCACTAGCTGCCATTCCCATGCTTCAGGGAAGACGCAAGATGAAATTTAGGGAATCGGATAGTAAGGTTTCTGATCCGGTCTCGGCTAACCAGGTTGCTCTTTCTCATAAGTCTGAAAAGGAAGATACGTTGGTAGCCTCTGAGGGTGAAATCTCAGATTCGGATAGTATAACTCCTTCTTCTGATGCTGAAGTGGTATCTTTCAGATATAAGCTTGACACCTTTGTGTTTTATTAAAGGAGATTTTGGTTACCTGTCGTTGTCAACCCTTAGAAATCTAGTAAATTAAATAGATATTTTGATGTCCCCTCCTCTGTTGAGGTGTTTCCGGTACCAGACCTTGCTACAGAGATCATAGCACGGGAATGGGAGAGACCTGGGATTACCTTTTCCCCGTCTTCCAGTTTTTAAAAAGATGTTCTCCATTAAGGAGTCATGGCAGAAGGTGCGATTTCTACTCTGGCTGAGAGAACTACTATTCTTATTGAGGATAGCTGTTCTTTAAAGGATCCAATGGACAAGAAGCTGGAGGCTTACTTGAAAAAGATGTAGTTTCACCAAGGTCTCCAATGGCCAACCTGCAGTGTGTATTGCTACCGTGACAAACACGGCGGCTTATTGGTTTGACGCATTGTCTGAGTCTCTTCAGGCGTAGATTCCCTTGGAGGCGATCCAGGACAGGATTAAGGCTCTTAAGTTAGCCAATTCCTTTATTACTGACGCTTCTTTGCAGGTTATTAGGAGCCAAAATATCTGGTTTTGCTGTATTGGCACGTAGAGCGTTATGGCTGAAATCTTGGTCAGCGGACGTTTCATCCAAGTCTAAACTTTTGGCGATTCCTTACAAGGGTAAGACCTTGTTTGGACCTGGTCTGGCAGAAATTCTTTCCGATATCACAGGTGGTAAAAGGTCTTTTCTGCCACAATATAAGAAAAATAGAGTGAAAGGACGTCAGAGTAATTTTTGATTCTTTCGTAACTTCAGAGGTAAGTCTTCCCTCTCCTCTGCCAAGCAGGAACAGTCAAAACCTTCTTGGAAGGATCTGGAACATCTTGTATCCATGCTAGAGACACTGAACCTGAATATTCTAATCTTTTGAATTTACTTCAAAATGCCAACAATTTGCCAACAATTTTATTTGCAATGCAGTATTTGATGATATGAAAATTAGCATCAAAAGCATGTCTCTAGCTATATTTACCAGGAGAGCCTTATAGCTTAAATCCTGGAATGCTGACGTGGTGTCTAAAACTAGATTATCTTTTTCTTTCCAAGGAAAATAAGCTTTTCTCCTTGAATACAAAAAGCCCAAAGGAAAATTTAGAGCTCCTAATCGTTTTTGTTTCTTTCATCAGAATAGAGAACAGAAAACCGACTCCTCCCTTAAACCCTCTGGCTCAGTCTGGAAACCATCTTCAAATTGGAACAAATCCAAACAGAATAAGAAATCTAATCCAGTCTATAAGACTGCATTAAGGTACTGCCCCCAACCCAGTATTACTGGTAGGGGGCAGATTAAACCTTTTTCAGAAAGTTTGGTTACAATCTGTCCAAAATCCCTGGATTTTAAATATTATTTATCAGGGATATCGAAATTGGATTCAAAATAAGACCTCCCACAGGAAGGTTCTTTTTCACCCATTTTCCAAAACATCCAATAAAAGCTCAAGCTTTTCTTCAATCTGTCTCAGATCTGGAAGATTGGATTTTATTCAAATCTCTTCATTGTACCAAAGAAGGAACACCCTTTCAGACAAATTCTGGATCTGAAGACTCTTATTAAATGTGTAAGAATACCAACTTTCAAAATGGAATATATCAGGAATATTCTGCCTTTTATTCAACAAGGTCACTTTATGTCCACAATAGATTTACAGGATGCTTACCTTCACATCCCAATTCACCCAGAAAATGATCAGTTTCTGAGGTTTTCTATTCTGGAAAATAATTATCAGTTTGTTGCTCTTATGTTTGGTCTATTTACAGCTCCAAAAATATTTACCAAGGTTTTAATCTGTAATCAGAACTCAGGGTATTGCAGTATTTCCTTACCTGGACGATATTTTGGTACTAAGTCTTGTCATTTAGCAGAATTTCACACAAAACAACTCTTGTTGTTTCTTCAAATACATGGTTGGAGGATCAATTTACTTGATTCCTCAGATGAAGGTCACCTTTTTAGGTTTTCAGATAGATTCAGTGACTCTTTCCCTGACAGAAAAGAGATGAATACAATTGATATCCGCATGTCTGAACCTTGAGTCTCTCTCATTCCTTCAGTGGCTCTGTGTATGGAAGTACTAAGCCTCATGATTGCAGCTTCGGATGCAATTCCATTTGCTCGATTTCATATAAGACCTCTTCAGCTTTGTATGCTGTCATTGGTGCAAGGATTATACTCGGATATCCCAAATGATATTTTTAGATTCTTAGCACGCACCTATCTCTGACTTAGTGGCTGAATCACCAGTCTATTACTTAGGGGGCTAATTTTACTTGGGAGGCGAGGTTGCCAATCAATTTTTTGGAACTCCATGCACTCTTCAGGGACCTTCAGGCTTGCCTCTATTGAAAAGGGAGCCTTGTAACATTGTCTGTTTGAAAATGGAGATATCAATAGCTTATGTCAGTCATCAAGGGGGAACTCGCAGTTCCCTAGCCATGATAGAAGTATCTTGAATACTCTCTTGGGCAGAAACCAATTCCTGCCTTATCACTGTGATTCACATCCTAGGTGTAGGCAACTGGGAGGCAGACTACCTCAGTCGTCCGTCCCTACATCCACGAGAGTGGTCTCTCCAAGATGTGTTCTATCTGATGTTAAAATACTGCGACCTGCCAGAAATAGATCTAATGGCCTCTCGTTTGAACAACAAACTTCCCAGGTACCTTGCAAGGTCAAGGGACCCTTAGGCAGAGGTGTTCGATGCTCTAGAATTTTCCTGGTCTTTCCAACCTGATAGCCCCAGCCCACACAGGATTTGGAATGCGGATCTGGTCCAAATGTCCAGTTGCCCGCCATGGACTCTTCCATCCAGATCTAAAGTCGCTACATTTGATGGCATGGAACTTGAATGCTTCTCAGTCATAGAGGATTCTCTTATTCTATGATTAACACGGATTCAGGCCCACAAGCCTGTTTCTAGGAACATTTATCAACAAGTTTGGAAAACTTATATTTCATGTTGTATCAACCATGATTATTCCTGGCATTCTTTAGAATTCCTAGGATACTTCCGTTTTTGCAGAATGGTTTAGATAAAGGACAAATATCTGCTCTTTCTATATTTCATAGGAAGATAGCTAAACTTCCTAATCATTTTTGTGTTCAGGGCTCCTCCTTGGAGTCTTAACCTAGTATTAAAACTTTTAGAGACTCCTCTTTTTGAGCCTATGCATAAATTGGACATTTAAACTACTTTCATGGAAAGTGTTTTCTTTTGGACATCTCTTCTGCTAGAAGAGTTTCTGAATTGTCTGCTCTCTTGTGAGTCTCCTTATCTGATATTCAATCAAGATAAAGCTGTTTTGCAGACTTATTTACATTTTCACTTAAAGTTGTTTCGTCACATGACTTTAATAAGGAAATTGATGTTCCCTCCTTGTGTCCTGATCCAAAAAATGCTACTGAAAGATCTTTGCATTCTTTGAATGTTAGAGCATTGAAATATTATGTTGATGCTGCTAAGGATTTCAAATAGACTTCTAGTCTGCTCTTTTTTTTTCTGGTCCTTAAAAAGGCCAGAAAGCCTCTGGTTGAAACTTTTGATTCACAAAGCTTATTTGAATGGGGGTCAGCCTCCGCCAAAGAGCATTACGGCTCATTCTAGTAGATCAATTGCCACATCTTGGGCTTTCAAGAATGAGGCTTCAGTTGATCAAATTTGCAAAGTGGACACTTGGTCTTCTCTGCATACCTTTTTTACTAAATTTTACCATTTTGATGTTTTTGCTTAGTCAGAAGCAGCCTAGAACTCCCTGCAATCTTCAGGGCCCTTTAGAGCTGGCCTCTCATGAAAGAAGAGTCTTATCTGCATTTTCAATCAAACAATGTAACAGCAGTGGCTTATATCAATCCTCTAGGGAACTCTCTGCTCCCTAGCAATGTAGGAGCTTTCCTAAATTTGGGCTTTGGAAGAGTACAATCTCTCTGTAACATTTCTGCAAATCATATCCTAGGTTTAAAGAACTGGGAAGCAGATTACTTGTTGCCAATTCCTTCATACAGGGGAATGTTTTTCCTTTCCTACCTTTCTACTTCTCCTTGCTTGAATATATGTCAGTCTGGCACACAAGAGAGGTGAGAGGGATTAAGTACTCTTGGAGTTTTGGGAATCTTTGCCTCCTCCTAGTGGCCAGGATTTGAATCCCAGGAGTAACAGCTCGTGGTTTCTCACCACCATGAAAGAAATGTGTTAATCAAGTAAGCATTAATTGTTTGTTCCTGTCAAAATTGTACAGCTTTCTATATATTAAGGAGTGCTATTTTATTATATGCAAGTTTTAAAATGGTTTCGTAAAAAAAAAAATATATTGACATTTATAAGCACTAACCTGTTTTTAGTTTTCTTCATTAATTTTAGTTATTGATTAAAGGATATTTGCGTGATTTATTATTTTGAATTGATTTATATACTTTTGAACAAAATAAGCACTGATTTTTTTTTTCTTTCTGATTTTTATAATATTTTTGACTTTTGTGTTGGCTTACCCTTAAGGGCCTGATGTTTTATAAATTTTTTTTAAAAAAAACGCCGAAATGGAGAGAAATCTCACCAAACCTTTGGAGGCTTTTTTGAGCATTATTTTGTAATGTATGTGTCTCTCTATGTGAAGTGATGGATGTGAAGAAACAACAACAACTTCTCAAGAATTTGCCTTTTTATATCTTTGAGGGACCTCACTGTACTGACGAGATGTATTGGATCATCTCGCCAGATCAGAGAGGTTCAATTTATTTATGTTTATTTATATTTGTTTGTGTTGGACATGTGTGTTTAAGTTTGGGGGGTTTCAAATATAATTATTTTTTTTTTTTTTATAGAATATGAAATAATTTTTGCTTTGCTAAAAGAAGTTGAAGGCAGTTTGCAGACACGACTTATATTTTTGCAGAATGTCATCAAAGAAGCTGCAAGGTAAATATCCAGTTTTAAAATATGGTTCTCCAACTCTCTTCCGCTTGTCCAACCTCTTCTCAACATGGACTTAAACGTCTTTCTCTATGATTTAACTTTTGTGTGAGTTTAATATATTTGATTCTTAAAATGTGTGTATATATGTATGTATATATGTCTGTATGTGTGTATATATATATATATATATATATATATATATATATATTATGCAAAGAGAAAAATGGTATTTTGACAATAATAATTTGACAAGGAAGAAGGAAAACTCCGTAAACCGGGTTGCTGACAAAATGTTTCTTTATATTACTCAAAAATATGTTACACTTTATATGATAAATGGCAACAATAATTAAACCAGCAATGAGTCCCAGTTATTTGTATAGGATTATAAAATTGGCAAAATCCTATAGAAAATACCCATAGAGGCCTCAATAGTAGGGTCACAATGTCCATTCCTTTCAAGGATAATTGCAGAGAGTATACTTTATACCCGTATTGTGTCGGCCATTATACAGCCTAATAATAGGAACAGTTCACATTGACCATGTTTAAACAGAGCATATACTTGGGATTGGAACCTGTGAGATTACGGATTCAACTAGGTTAACACCGCTGTAATAGACAGCAAATATTGCTACTCAGTATGAAATGACACTCTTGGAAAATTTGCTTAGGGTTAATTACGGTCCATGATACAAACAAACGAACCTCCCTTGTGTGCAGTTAGTTCAGCTACTGTTAGCACTTTTCAATTTAGGGATGATTATGGTCCGTGATTTAAACGAACCTCCATGGTGTGCAATACATTCAGCTGCTGCTAGCATTTGTCAGTTCAAGCGGTGCTTATCCCAAAACATTTCCATATATTTACCTACTCGGTGTTCCAATATCCAAAGGCACTTAGTGGTTACCCACGCCTAGTTATTCTTTATCGTTCCTGTTTACTCTTGGCTTGTCTTTACTGGAGCTCAACGTTAATGCGGAGGCGGTCAGCTGTTACCTCTCCGATTTGTTACAAATTTGTACAATTTGTAACGAATCAGAGGGGTAACAGTTGACTGAATGTATTGCACACCATGGAGGTTCGTTTGAATCACAGACCGTAATCGGCTCTAAATTGAGGAGTGCTAACAGTAACTGAACGAACTGCACACAAGGGAGGTTCGTTTGTTTGTATCACGGACCGTAATTAACCCTAAGCAAATTTTCCAAGTGTGTCATTTCATACTGAGTAGCAATATTTGCTGTCTATTACAGCGGTGTTAACCAAGTTGAATCCATAATCTCACAGGTTCCAATCCCAAGTTTATGCTCTGTTTAAACATGGTCAATGTGAACTGTTCCTACTATTAGTCTTTATAATGGCCGACACAATACGGGTATAAAGTATACTCTCTGCAATTATCCTTGAAAGGAATGGACAGTGTGACCCTACTATTGAGGCCTCTAGGGGTATTTTCTATATAAATATAAAGAAACATTTCTTTCATGTAATTAGCAAGAGTCCATGAGCTAGTGACTTATGGGATATACATTCCTACCAGGAGGGGCAAAGTTTCCCAAACCTCAAAATGCCTATAAATACACCCCTCACCACACCCACAAATCAGTTTTTACAAACTTTGCCTCCTATGGAGGTGGTGAAGTAAGTTTGTGCTAGATTCTACGTTGATATGCGCTCTGCAGCAGGTTGGAGCCCGGTTTTCCTCTCAGCGTGCAGTGAATGTCAGAGGGATGTGAGGAGAGTATTGCCTATTTGAATGCAATGATCTCCTTCTACGGGGTCTATTTCATAGGTTCTCTGTTATCGGTCGTAGAGATTCATCTCTTACCTCCCTTTTCAGATCGACGATATACTCTTATATATATATACCATTACCTCTGCTGATTTTCGTTTCAGTACTGGTTTGGCTTTCTACAACATGTAGATGAGTATCCTGGGGTGAAACGGGGGCTGGGGTTTTATTCAAATCTCTTCATTGTATCAAAGAAGGAGAATTCCTTCAGATCAGTTCTGGATCTAAAAATATTGAATCGTTATGTAAGGATACCAACATTCAAAATGGTAACTATAAGGACTATCCTGCCTTTTGTTCAGCAAGGGCATTATATGTCTACAATAGATTTACAGGATGCATATCTGCATATTCCGATTCATCCAGATCACTTTCAGTTTCTGAGATTCTCTTTCCTAGACGAGCATTACCAGGTTGATGGCTCTACCGTTTGGTCTAGCAACAGCTCCAAGAATTTTTACAAAGGTTCTCGGTGCCCTTCTCTCTGTAATCAGAGAACAGGGTATTGTGGTATTTCCTTATTTGGACGATATCTTGGTACTTGCTCAGTCTTTACATTTAGCAGAATCTCATACGAATCGACTTGTGTTGTTTCTTCAAGATCATGGTTGGAGGATCAATTTACTAAAAAGTTAATTGATTCCTCAGACAAGGGTAACCTTTTTGGGTTTCCAGATAGATTCAGTGTCCATGACTCTATCTTTGACAGACAAGAGACGTCTAAAATTGATATCAGCTTGTCGAAACCTTCAGTCACAATCATTCCCTTCGGTAGCCTTATGCATGGAAATTCTAGGTCTTATGACTGCTGCATCGGACGCGATTCCCTTTGCTCGTTTTCACATGCGACCTCTTCAGCTCTGTATGCTGAACCAATGGTGCAGGGATTACACAAAGATATCTCAATTAATATCTTTAAAACCGATTGTACGACACTCTCTGACGTGGTGGACAGATCACCATCGTTTAATTCAGGGGGCTTCTTTTGTTCTTCCGACCTGGACTGTAATTTCAACAGATGCTTACAGGTTGGGGAGCTGTGTGGGGGTCTCTGACGGCACAAGGGGTTTGGGAATCTCAGGAGGTGAGGTTACCGATCAATATTTTGGAACTCCGTGCAATTTTCAGAGCTCTTCAGTCTTGGCCTCTTCTGAAGAGAGAATCGTTCATTTGTTTTCAGACAGACAATGTCACAACTGTAGCATACATCAATCATCAAGGAGGGACTCACAGTCCTCTAGCTATGAAAGAAGTATCTCGAATTCTGGTTTGGGCGGAATCCAGCTCCTGTCTAGTTTCTGCGGTTCATATCCCAGGTATAGACAATTGGGAAGCGGATTATCTCAGTCGCCAAACGTTGCATCCGGGCGAATGGTCTCTTCACCCAGAGGTATTTCTTCAGATTGTTCAAATTTGGGGGCTTCCAGAAATAGATCTGATGGCCTCTCATCTAAACAAGAAACTTCCCAGGTATCTGTCCAGATCCAGGGATCCTCAAGCGGAAGCAGTGGATGCATTGTCACTTCCTTGGAAGTATCATCCTGCCTATATCTTTCCACCTCTAGTTCTTCTTCCAAGAGTGATCTCCAAAATTCTGAAGGAATGCTTGTTTGTTCTGCTGGTAGCTCCAGCATGGCCTCACAGGTTTTGGTATGCGGATCTTGTCCGGATGGCTTCTTGCCAACCGTGGACTCTTCCGTTAAGACCAGACCTTCTGTCTCAAGGTCCTTTTTTCCATCAGGATCTCAAATCCTTAAATTTAAAGGTATGGAGATTGAACGCTTGATTCTTAGTCAAAGAGGTTTCTCTGACTCTGTGATTAATACTATGTTACAGGCTCGTAAATCTGTATCTAGGGAGATATATTATAGAGTCTGGAAGACTTATATTTCTTGGTGTCTTTCTCATCAGTTTTCCTGACATTCTTTTAGAATTCCAAGAATTTTACAGTTTCTTCAGGATGGTTTGGATAAAGGTTTGTCTGCAAGTTCCTTGAAAGGACAAATCTCTGCTCTTTCTGTTCTTTTTCACAGAAAGATTGCTAATCTTCCTGATATTCATTGTTTTGTACAAGCTTTGGTGCGTATAAAACCTGTTATTAAGTCAATTTCTCCTCCTTGGAGTTTGAATTTGGTTTTGGGGGCTCTTCAAGCTCCTCCGTTTGAACCTATGCATTCATTGGACATTAAATTACTTTCTTGGAAAGTTTTGTTCCTTTTGGCCATCTCTTCTGCCAGAAGAGTTTCTGAATTATCTGCTCTTTCTTGTGAGTCTCCTTTTTTGATTTTTCATCAGGATAAGGCGGTGTTGCGAACTTCTTTTGAATTTTTACCTAAGGTTGTGAATTCCAACAACATTAGTAGAGAGATTGTGGTTCTTTCATTATGTCCTACTCCTAAGAATTCTAAGGAGAAATCATTGCATTCTTTGGATGTGGTTAGAGCTTTGAAATATTATGTTGAAGCTACTAAGACATTCCGAAAGACTTCTAGTCTATTTGTTAACTTTTCCGGTTCTAGGAAAGGTCAGAAGGCCTCTGCCATTTCTTTGGCATCTTGGTTGAAATCTTTAAATCATCATGCTTATGTCAAGTCGGGTAAAACTCCGCCTCAAAGGATTACAGCTCATTCTACTAGGTCAGTTTCTACTTCCTGGGCGTTTAGGAATGAAGCTTCGGTTGATCAGATTTGCAAGGCAGCAACTTGGTCCTCTTTGCATACTTTTACTAAATTCTACCATTTTGATGTGTTTTCTTCTGAAGCAGTTTTTGGTAGAAAAGTACTTCAGGCAGCTGTTTCAGTTTGAATCTTCTGCTTATGTTTTCATTTAAACTTTATTTTGGGTGTGGATTATTTTCAGCAGGAATTGGCTGTCTTTATTTTATCCCTCCCTCTCTAGTGACTCTTGCGTGGAAAGATCCACATCTTGGGTAGTCATTATCCCATACGTCACTAGCTCATGGACTCTTGCTAATTACATGAAAGAAAACATAATTTATGTAAGAACTTACCTGATAAATTCATTTCTTTCATATTAGCAAGAGTCCATGAGGCCCGCCCTTTTTTTGGGGTGGTTATGATTTTTGTATAAAGCACAATTATTCCAATTCCTTATTTTATATGCTTTCGCACTTTTTTCTTATCACCCCACTTCTTGGCTATTCGTTAAACTGATTTGTGGGTGTGGTGAGGGGTGTATTTATAGGCATTTTGAGGTTTGGGAAACTTTGCCCCTCCTGGTAGGAATGTATATCCCATACGTCACTAGCTCATGGACTCTTGCTAATATGAAAGAAATGAATTTATCAGGTAAGTTCTTACATAAATTGTTTTTCTGTGACACTCTAAGCTATGGTTGGGCACTTTTATATAAAGTTCTAAATATATGTGTTCAAACATTTATTTGCCTTGACTCAGGATGTTCAACGTTCCTTATTTCAGACAGTCAGTTTCATATTTGGGATAATGCATATGAATTAATCAATTTTTTTCTTACCTTAAAATTTGACTTTTTCCCTGTGGGCTATTAGGCTCGCGGGGGCTGAAAATGCTTCATTTTATTGCGTCATTCTTGGCGCTGACTTTTTTTGGCGCAAATTTTTTTTTCTGTTTCCGGCATCATACGTGTCGCCGGAAGTTGCGTCATTTTTTTGACTTTTTTTTGCGCCAAAAGTGTCGGCGTTACGGATGTGGCGTCATTTTTGGCGCCAAAAGCATTTAGGCGCCAAATAATGTGGGCGTCTTTTTTGGCGCTAAAAAATATGGGCGTCACTATTGTCTCCACATTATTTAAGTCTCATTATTTATTGCTTCTGGTTGCTAGAAGCTTGTTCACTGGCATTTTTTTCCCCATTCCTGAAACTGTCATTTGAGGAATTTGATCAATTTTGCTTTATATGTTGTTTTTTCTATTACATATTGCAAGATGTCTCCGTTTGTCCCTGAGTCAGAAGCCACTTCTGTAAAAATGCTTAACTGAGTTTCAGTTCTACCAAAGCTAAGTTCATTTATTTTAAATGTTATAAATGTTTATCTTTAGCTATGGTTTGTATTAAGTTATTATGATATACTTTTACATGCAGATTCCATTAGTATTTATGCTTTATACATTTCCATTCTTAAGTACAAGAAATGTTTAGAAGATTTATAAGAAATATTTTTTCTGATTAAGGCTTTGTCTGACTTCGTGCCTTCTAATACAATTTTTAGGTCTTTTTCACTTCTTTTTTAATAATTGAAGTTTCAAATGACCAACAACATACTTTATCCTTCTCTGATGATGTTTTTTTCTCTTTCAGAAATTCTCTTCATCAGATATTGACACTAACAAATCTACTT
The DNA here is from genome assembly GCF_027579735.1 of Bombina bombina. Taxonomy (NCBI): domain Eukaryota; kingdom Metazoa; phylum Chordata; class Amphibia; order Anura; family Bombinatoridae; genus Bombina; species Bombina bombina. Next base: position 1,083,855,061 of record NC_069501.1, on the reverse strand, counting down.
TTTTATATAAATTTTTTTTATTATTAAAGTACATTTGTTCTTTGTTGAAGAGGTGTTGATTATTTTGGATATTAAGGTAACTAGTTCTTTAAAACTAGCTGACACTATTTCTGCCTTTTTATTCTTCTGTGATTTCAGAGGTTTTCCTTCCAATTCCCCATACTAGGGAATGGAATAGGCTGAGAATTTTCTTTTATTTTTAAACTATATTCTTTGTCAGCAGTTAAATTTAATTTGGAGGGTTCTCCAATTTATTGGAGCTATCTCTACTCCTACTAATTATGCTATTGTTGTTATAGCAAAATAGTATTTATTTTCCTTTATATAGTTATATCTTATTTATGGAAAATTATTTAGTTTCAGGTACTTTTCTAAGTATCAGATTATGATTTATTTTAGCATTGTTAAAGGGACAACATTTACTAGACTAGGTGCTGTTGCATTTGTCTTGTTTTGCATTTTGCAAGTCCTCTGTTTTGACTGGTCCTTTAAACTGGACTATCATGCTAATGACTTCATTTGTGTCTTCATTTTATTGAATATATTCGCAAATGAGGGTTAATCTATGTCTTTAGCTATTTTAGCTAGAAGAATTTTGTGTTTTTTAAAAAAAAAAAAAACAAAGAACAAAAAAACAAAAAGAAAATCCATATTTCTTTTATTCTAAGATAATCAATTATAATTGGATTCAATTCTTAACTGTTACTATGGGCTTCAAGATTGAGTTCTAAGACTAAACTTTAAGCTTATATTAGTTTGGTTGTTCTTATTAAGGAACGAATTCCTGAGTTCTTTCCCAAGTAACATGTTTATAATTGGGGTTCGAAATCAGCTCCCTAATATTGCGATGTACGTGCCGTATTCCAGCTTGGCTGGTAAGGGGCAGGTTAAGACTTCTTTGAAATTTATTTGGTTCTATTCTGTCCAAATTTCTTTGATTTTATTCCAGTAAGGCTAACACTTTCTTTCAGTGTGTTTCTGTCCTATATATTCTGGATACTGTTGAAGCATGGCTCAAGCGCTGCTCAGACCTGGAATCTTCTGGGGTATTTCTTCCAGTTCTTTTTCTAGGAACTGGGTTTTGGAGTTTTATTCAAACTATTCTGCCTTTTTTATGGTCATTGATAGCATTATTTGTTTTCATTAGATACAATAAATGCATATTCTTCATTTTTCTGTTTTCATTCAGATTATTTCCTGTGGATGCGGAATCTCATGTTTCACTTGCTCTTCAGGACATAGTTAGAGGATCTTTTTTTCAAAAGCTCTTGATTCCTCACGCAAGGGTCACCTTTTTTTGGTTTCCAGATGGTTTATGTCACTATCTTTGTCTCTCAGACAAGGGACAATTTGATTTGGGTTCCGTCTGTCGGTACCTTTAGTCTCTATTATTTCCTTCAGTTGCTATATATGCATAGAAGTTTTAACAGCATTGGATTCAATTCCCTTTGCTCATTTTCAATGGAAAGATCCTTTCCAGCTTTTTATGAGTGTTGTTTCTTCAAGAACATGGTTGGAGGATCAATTAACCAAAAAGTTTGTTGATTCCTCAGACGAGTAACCTTTTTTAGATTTCCGGATAGATTCAGTGTCCATGTCTCTGTTTCTGTTGGATTAGAGACGTCTGAAATTGGTTTCAGCTTATCGAAACCTTCAGTCTCAATCATTCCCTTCGGTAGCCTTATGCATGGAAATTCTAGGTTCTTATGACTGCTGCATTGGACGTGTTCCCTTGTGCTCATTTTCACATGCGACCTCTTCAGCTCTGTATACTGAACCGGTGGTGACGGGATTATACAAAGATATCTCATTTAATATCTTTAAAACCGATTGTTCGACACCCTCTGACGTGGTACAGACCACCATCGTTTAGTTCAGGGGGCTTCTTTTTTTTCTTCCAACCTGGACTGTGATCTCAACAGATGCAAGTCTGACAGGTTGGGGAGCTGTATGGGGGTTTCTGACAGCACAAGGGGTTTGGGAAATCTCAGGAGGTGAGATTTCCAATCAATATTTTGGAACTCCGTGCAATTTTCAGAGCTCTTCAGTCATGGCCTCTTCTAAAGAGAGAATCGTTCATTTGTTTTCAGACAGACAATGTCACAACTGTGGCATATATCAATCATCAAGAAGGGACTCACAGTCCTCTGGCTATGAAAGAAGTATCTCAAATTCTGGTATGGGCGGAATCCAGCTCCTGTCTAATCTCTGCGGTTCATATCCCAGGTATAGACAATTGGGAAGCGGATTATCTCAGTCGCCAAGCGTTACATCCGGGCGAGTGGTCTCTTCACACAGAGGTGTTTCTTCAGATTGTTCAAATGTGGGTGGGGACTTCCAGAAATAGATCTGATGGTTTCTCATCTACACAAGAAACTTCCCAGGTATCTGTCCAGATCCAGGGATCCTCAGGCGGAAGCAGTGGATGCATTGTCACTTCCTTGGAAGTATCATCCTGCCTATATCTTTCCGCCTCTAGTTCTTCTTCCAAGAGTAATCTCCAAGATTCTGAAGGAATGCTCGTTTTTTCTGCTGGTGACTCCAGCATGGCCTCATAGGTTTTGGTATGCGGATCTTGTCCGCATGGCTTCTTGTCATCCGTGGACTCTTCCGTTAAGACCAGACCTTCTGTCATAAGGTCCTTTTTTACCATCAGGATCTCAAATCCTTAAATTTAAAGGTATGGAGATTGAACGCTTGATTCTTAGTCAAAGAGGTTTCTCTGACTCTGTGATTAATACTATGTTACAGGCTCGTAGATCTGTATCTAGGATGATATATTATCGAGTCTGGAAGACTTACATTTCTTGGTGTCTTTCTCATCATTTTTCCTGGCATTCTTTTAGAATTCCGAGAATTTTGCAGTTTCTTCAGGACGGTTTGGATAAAGGTTTGTCTGCAAGTTCCTTGAAAGGACAAATCTTTGCTCTTTCTGTTCTTTTTCATAGAAAGATTGCTAATCTTCCTGATATTCATTGTTTTATACAAGCTTTGGTTCGTATAAAATCTGTTAAGTCAATTTTCTCCTCCTTGGAGTTTGAATTTGGTTCTGGGGGCTCTTCAAACTCCTCCGTTTGAACCTATGCATTCACTGGACATTAAATTACTTTCTTGGAAAGTTTTGTTTCTTTTGGCCATCTCTTCTGCTAGAAGAGTTTCTGAATTATCTGCTCTTTTCTTCATTATAAACTTTAACTATTAAACTATTTAAACTTTATTTTGGGTGTGGATTATTTTTCAGCGGAATTGGCTGTCTTTATTTTATCCCTCCCTCTCTAGTGACTCTTGCGTGGAAGATCCACATCTTGGGTAGTCATTATCCCATACGTCACTAGCTCATGGACTCTTGCTAATTACATGAAAGAAAACATAATTTATGTAAGAACTTACCTGATAAATTCATTTCTTTCATATTAGCAAGAGTCCATGAGGCCCACCCTTTTTTTGTGGTGGTTATGATTTTTTTGTATAAAGCACAATTATTCCAATTCCTTATTTTTTATGCTTTCGCACTTTTTTCTTATCACCCCACTTCTTGGCTATTCGTTAAACTGATTTGTGGGTGTGGTGAGGGGTGTATTTATAGGCATTTTGAGGTTTGGGAAACTTTGCCCCTCCTGGTAGGAATGTATATCCCATACGTCACTAGCTCATGGACTATGAAAGAAATGAATTTATCAGGTAAGTTCTTACATAAATTATGTTTTTGTCAGCAACCCGGTTTACCGAGTGTTCCTTCTTCCTTGTCAAATTATTATTGTCAAAATACCTTTGTGCTGGGCTAAGAGTCACTATTTTTCTCTTTGCATAATAAATATTTTTTGACTCTCCGTGCACAAGCGAATGGTTGTAAATAGGTATTCCTATACCGTTGGCTAAAAGGTGACTTTAAATTTAGAGTAGTGCTGGTATATATCTATAAATGTATGTGTGTATGCATATATGTATGTGTGTATATATGTATGTGTGTGTGTGTGTGTAATATATATATATATATATATAACGTCCACAGAATGCAGGCACTCACTGGTCTTAGTAAAATATAACAATTTTATTTAGAAATCATTAAAATGACATGACGTTTCGGCACCAGTATGTGCCTTTGTCAAATGTCAGCATGTAACCAAAAAAATATGCAGCACACTTAAAATCAATATGACACACAATTAAAAACATACCCCTTTTTAAAGATGAAGAATTGACCACGTTCCCCCCATGCCAAGAGGGGGTGATGGGGCCAATAGACTGCTCCAGCTTGAAAGCAGATGGATCCACAGGTTGGACACGTTGGTCCCTAAAGGCCTCAACACCTCACTGGACTTTAGTCCATTCTATTAATACCACACTGAAGAGTCATTGCCCTGGACATACCTAAATGATAGCTCACTATTCACTAAAAAGTTTCTATCTGTACCCCAGGGTGGCATGATGCTATAATATATATGCAATTGTTCATGTATTTATATGATTATGTCTCTTAATTCATCTACTAATGCCTTGCACCAGGGGTTACAAATTTAATAGTGACAAATTTAATAGTGACAGTTTTCGCTTGTCTTCATCTGTATTATGTATTGTAATGGCAAGGTGCTATGTTTTTCTTGTGCTGATGCCTTTTATTGTCTATTTTGGCACTTTGTGCCTATTCTCTAAGGATGGCCCTTTGATTGGCCTCCTTTTTTTGAGCTTGACAGTTTTTCGCATATAGAAATCACACATTAGATCTAATCATCTATCAGATTGTGTTCTAATATGCCATTTAACTATATGTTTCTAACATTATCAGTGGTTTTGTCTATAACCGCTATGTCCAAACGTTAAACACGCTATACACATTGTGGATTGTTTTGGTTGCTGTTAGCAACAATTATACACAGACGTCCCTGATAGTAATCTGTATGCGTGATTAAGTCACTCCCCACTCTGACGCGTGTGGCTATCCGACGTCGCTATGGCAACGCCGTGCCATGCGTCATCACGCTAGGCACGTAGCGTGCGTACGTGACGTCATTGCCATGGTTGGGAAGACGCGAGTGGCGGGATGGTGGTAATAGCTTGCTCACATCTTTAAAAGGGGTATGTTTTTAATTGTGTGTCATATTGATTTTAAGTGTGCTGCATATTTTTTTGGTTACATGCTGACATTTGACAAAGGCACATACTGGTGCCGAAACGTTATGTCATTTTAATGATTTCTAAATAAAATTGTTATATTTTACTAAGACCAGTGAGTGCCTGCATTCTGTGGACGTTTTGGATTATTTACAGCAGAGCACCGTGGCTCTTAACAAGTGGTGAGATTGTGCTTTCCCTCTAAGGAACTATATATATATATATATATATATATATATATATATATATATATATATATATATATATATATATATATATATATATATATATATATATCTCAATGTAAATATTTGCATAGGAAATTAGTACATCTGGGCAAGTATCCCCGCTTGCTTTTCCCCAGAAATTCTTAATATACAATGTTTCCAATGCACAAGAGAATTGTGGGTAAGATATGCAAATTAGATATGCAAATTCTCAGTTTTGACACAGCGATCCTTTTAAACAGGATTATGACAGCAAACCAGAAATCACTCACTAGACAAGCCTGTTTCGTTCTTTTTGGAACTCAGTAGGAGATAGATTTCTGGTTGCTGCATTGGAAAAGCTTTCTGGGGAAAAGCAAGCAGGGATACTTGCCTAGATGTACTAATTTCCTATGCAAATATTTACATTGATTTAATTTTGAGACATGGAGGATTTTAATTTCAGTTTTTTATCTCGTCCCATAATTTTAATGAATTTTGGTTTAACCATGGAAATAGCTTTTCCAATGCAGCGACCAGAAATCTATCTCCTACTGATGAGTTGCAGCAACCAGAAATCTATCTCCTACTGATGAAACAGGCTTGTCTAGTGAGTGATTTCTGGTTTGCTGTCATAATCCTGTTTAAAAGGATCGCTGTGCCAAAACTGGGAATTTGCATATCTAATTTGCATATCTTACCCACAATTCTCTTGTGCATTGGAAACATTGTATATTAAGAATTTCTGGGGAAAAGCAAGCGGGGATACTTGCCTAGATGTACTAATTTCCTATGCAAATATTTACATTGATTTAATTTTGAGACATGGAGGATTTTAATTTCAGTTTTTTATCTCCCCCCATAATTTTTATATATATATATATATATATATATATATATATATACATACATACATACATACATACATACATACACGCGCGCACACACACAATCTATATCTCTGCACTCACTGGGCTTTTCAAGTCAATAAATTCTTTATTCTGATAGTGACGTTTCAGGAAACACAATCCTCTTCCTCAGCCAAAAAAATACTCTCAAACATTTATAATATGTAACCCCACCCAACAGGAAATGACACCATCTCAGTTGTCATTGTAATATGCAACAACAGATCACAGCAATACTAAAAATAAGAATAAATGCAATAAACCTGTGTTATTGCTAACCTATGTTACAAACAAATCAATAAGTGTAAGATTGTAAGTCATTGCTCATGTGTTAAAAAAAAAAATAGGTCTACTGTGGATCTTATTCCTATCACTATCTATTTACATTGTGCTCTGCGGACTGCCATAAATTGTTTGAATTAAACCTATTAGTAGATTGTATCCTTCGTGTTAGTTTACTATATCATAATTTATTGTAAGCTTGCTGTAGTGGCAGTTTTTTAACCATAGTACTCACTCACACTTGGGATCTTCTATCTGTACCTTAACAGGACACTCCAAATATCGCCCCTACACAGCAACCAGCCACGCCCCTCATGGGAGTGTGTATGTGTGCGTACCGCATCAATCCAGAGCACCAAAGCTGTATCTATCAGTTTATTATGTGTATTTAGACTTTGTGCTGCAAAGGGCAATCTGCTCAAATACTAACTGCCCCCCCAACAAGTTCAACTTTTAATTACATAGGCCAGGGATATAAGGAGGAGTCATACACAGACACCCCAACCTGCAAAAACTCATTTCAGGGAGGTGGCTTCACCCGCTACTGCACTGCCGCCCCCCCTCTCCCAGTTATATATTGGGCACCTTGAAACCCTAAATAAGATAGGGACTTATCATTAAAGTAGCTTCCCACTAAAGGCACATTAAAAAAAAAAGTAGCTTTATTGCACAATCACATACAACAAACCTATTTTCCAGTGATCGTACGCTTGTTGAATGCTTAAATATTTTAGAATACGAAGTTTAATTACGTGCAGTAAATAAGGTAGTATTTGTGTTTTATTTTATTAAAAGCAGGGGGACTTTTTGGTTACTGATGCATGCTTTGAGGGTTCTATAATGTCCCAGCAACTAAAGGCATTCCTTAAAAAAAAAAAAAAAAAAAAAAAAAAAAATTTTCCGGATTTGGGCCTAATTGCATCATGGTACTTGGAGCTTCAGGGAGCCTGCATTCCATTTGCTGGCATCTGGGAGTCGCTATTACAATCAGGGAGACTCCCTGAACTTCAGGGAGAGTTGGGATGTCTGCATACACCCCCACTAGACAAGTATGGATCTTCCATTTGAAATAAAATTAATAAAACCTTTTTATAGCATAGGAGTGGGGAGGTTAAGAAAGAAGGCATGTATGCGTGCTAAAAGCTAAGGGAATAATGTTAAACTAATAAATAAATCCTATAGATAAATATCAGACCAGAATGAGTGTGTACAATAAACAGATTTAATTATTAAAAGGATCTAAAATATTGGTTATAAATACAGTTAATGTAAAAGGCTAAAGTGCTTATGCAGTACAGCAAATTCATGTATTCCTTAAAAACCCATATACACATATATATGACTGGTCATGCCAAAAGAAGTAAAAAGCTAATTCAACTCCAATACAATCTAAAACTAAGATAAAGCAACCAGAAAGGTATAAGAGAGGTATCATACCATAGAAGTACTTCTAATTTTAGTTTTTCTAGTTCAAAATACATACTATAACTTTTTGGCCTATATTAAACACATCACAATTTGTTGATTTGTAGTAACTTTTTTTTTTTTTTCTTGTAGATTTAAAAAAAGAATGTTAATAGAACAACTTGAAGGATTTTTGGAAGAAATTCACAGGCGATCAAACGAAGTCAACCACTTAAAGAGCTTTTAAATCATAATATACAGAACTATTCTACTGAGGCACAATGTGTGCTGTATATATTGCACTCATATTGGAGATCACCTGTGGCTCTAAAACCTGGAGACTTGTAACCACCTGAAAAATGAACTGTTTATACACAACATGCTTCCATTTTTAATCATAAAAGTATCAAAATGATACATTTAATCAAACAATAGTTTTAAAATTTGCTGGTGGTCAGTGACCGTCAATTTCTCAGGTTCTGCTGTAAGCTTTTTTTTTTCTAAAAGACATTTACAGGTTATCACTGGCTATGATGAAACTGCGCCAAAAAACAGGGCTCATTTATGGGCTACTTTTAGGATGCAACACGGTCATTTTTTAGTACATCTGTAGTGTCTTCAGGCTGATCATGTGTTGCATTTCTAAGTAATCTTTAAATGAGTCCTGTCTTTGTATTTATAATATAATTAGAAAAAAAAGCACATGTTAAACAAGGTAATATTTTGTACATAGTTATTTTGAATATATTATTGTAAGTTGTACAGGTGTATTTTGAAAACTATTTAAACAGAGGCACTTTTGTTATTCCATCAATAAAAAGCTCTATTTTAATATTTGTCAAAATATTTTTGCGTTTTGCTTCATATTTTTTTGATCTTACAAAATTTCAATTTATCGACATGATAGTTTTGAATTTTGATTCATAACAGACTGTAAAGTTTGTTTAAAGGAATACTAGTAATTTGAAACTGATTTGGGTTAATTTTCTCCAACATAGGTGTGTCCGGTCCACGGCGTCATCCTTACTTGTGGGATATTCTCTTCCCCAACAGGAAATGGCAAAGAGCCCAGCAAAGCTGGTCACATGATCCCTCCTAGGCTCCGCCTTCCCCAGTCATTCTCTTTGCCGTTGTACAGGCAACATCTCCACGGAGATGGCTTAGAGTTTTTTGGTGTTTAAATGTAGTTTTTATTCTTCAATCAAGAGTTTGTTATTTTAAAATAGTGCTGGTATGTACTATTTACTCTGAAACAGAAAAGAGATGAAGATTTCTGTTTGTAAGAGGAAAATGATTTTAGCAACCGTTACTAAAATCGATGGCTGTTTCCACACAGGACTGTTGAGAGGAATTAACTTCAGTTGGGGGAAACAGTGAGTAGACTTTTGCTGCTTGAGGTATGACACATTTCTAACAAGACTTGGTAATGCTGGAAGCTGTCATTTTCCCTATGGGAACCGGTAAGCCATTTTTATTAAATAAGAATAAAGGGCTTCACAAGGGCTTTAAAGACTGGTAGACATTTTTCTGGGCTAAAACGATTGATTTATAAGCATTTTTAATACTTCATAGCTTTGAGGAGTTATTTTATTCTTGGGAATTATGTAAAATAACCGGCAGGCACTGTATTGGACACCTTTTTCACTGGGGGCCTTCTCTAATCATAGGCAGAGCCTCATTTTCGCGCCTCTATTGCGCAGTTGTTTTTGGGAAGCAAGGCATGCAGATGCATGTGTGAGGAGCTCAGATACATAGAAAAAGCTTACTGAAGGCGTCATTTGGTATCGTATTCCCCTTTGGGCTTGGTTGGGTCTCAGCAAAGCAGATACCAGGGACTGTATAGGGGTTAAATATAAAAACGGCTCCGGTTCCGTTATTTTAAGAGTTAAAGCTTTCAAATTTGGTGTGCAATACTTTTAAGGCTTTAAGACACTGTGGTGAAATTTTGGTGAATTTTGAACAATTCCTTCATACTTTTTCACATTTTCAGTAATAAAGTGTGTTCAGTTTAAAATTTAAAGTGACAGTAACGGTTTTATTTTAAAACGTTTTTTGTACTTTGTTATCAAGTTTATGCCTGTTTAACATGTCTGAACTATCAGATAGACTATGTTCTGTATGTGAGGAAGCCAAGGTTCCTTCTCATTTAAATAGATGTGATTTATGTGACACAAAATTTAGAGAAAATGATGCCCAAGATGATTCCTCAAGTGAGGGGAGTAAGCATGGTACTGCATCATCCCCTCCTTAGTCTACGCCAGTCTTGCCCACACAGGAGGCCCCTAGTACATCTAGTGCGCCAATACTCCTTACTATGCAACAATTAACGGCTGTAATGGATAATTCTATCAAAAACATTTTAGCCAAAATGCCCACTTATCAGCGAAAGCGCGACTGCTCTGTTTTAGAAAATACTGAAGAGCATGAGGACGCTGATGATAATGGTTCTGAAATGCCCCTACACCAGTCTGAGGGGGCCAGGGAGGTTTTGTCTGAGGGAGAAATTTCAGATTCAGGGAAAATTTCTCAACAAGCTGAACCTGATGTGATTACATTCAAATTTAAATTGGAACATCTCCGCGCTCTGCTTAAGGAGGTGTTATCTACTCTGGATGATTGTGAGAATTTGGTCATTCCAGAGAAATTATGTAAGATGGACAAGTTCCTAGAGGTCCCGGGGCCCCCCGAAGCTTTTCCTATACCCAAGCGGGTGGCGGACATTGTAAACAAAGAATGGGAAAGGCCCGGCATACCTTTTGTCCCTCCCCCTATATTTAAGAAATTGTTTCCTATGGTCGACCCCAGAAAGGACTTATGGCAGACAGTCCCCAAGGTCGAGGGGGCGGTTTCTACTCTAAACAAACGCACTACTATCCCTATAGAAGATAGTTGTGCTTTCAAAGATCCTATGGATAAAAAATTAGAGGGTTTGCTTAAAAAGATGTTTGTTCAGCAAGGTTACCTTCTACAACCAATTTCATGCATTGTTCCTGTCACTACAGCAGCGTGTTTCTGGTTCGATGAACTAGAAAAGTCGCTCAATAATGATTCTTCTTATGAGGAGATTATGGACAGAATTCATGCTCTCAAATTGGCTAACTCTTTTACTTTAGACGCCACTTTGCAATTGGCTAGATTAGCGGCGAAAAATTCAGGGTTTGCTATTGTGGCGCGCAGAGCGCTTTGGCTAAAATCTTGGTCAGCGGATGCGTCTTCCAAGAACAAATTGCTTAACATACCTTTCAAGGGGAAAACGCTGTTTGGCCCTGACTTGAAAGAGATTATTACTGGGGGTAAGGGCCACGCCCTTCCTCAGGATAGGTCTTTTCAAGGCTAAAAATAAACCAAATTTTCGTCCCTTTCGCAGAAACGGACCAGCCCCAAGTGCTACATCCTCTAAGCAAGAGGGTAATACCTCTCAAACCAAGCCAGCCTGGAGGCCAATGCAAGGCTGGAACAAAGGTAAGCAGGCCAAGAAACCTGCCACTGCTACCAAGACAGCATGAGATGTTGGCCCCCGATCCGGGACCGGATCTGGTGGGGGGCAGACTTTCTCTCTTCGCTCAGGCTTGGGCAAGAGATGTTCTGGATCCTTGGGCGCTAGAAATAGTCTCCCAAGGTTATCTTCTGGAATTCAAGGAGCTTCCCCCAAGGGGGAGGTTCCACAGGTCTCAATTGTCTTCAGACCACATAAAAAGACAGGCATTCTTACATTGTGTAGAAGACCTGTTAAAAATGGGAGTGATTCATCCTGTTCCATTAGGAGAACAAGGGATGGGATTCTACTCCAATCTGTTCATAGTTCCCAAAAAAGAGGGAACATTCAGACCAATCTTAGATCTCAAGATCCTAAACAAGTTTCTCAAGGTTCCATCGTTCAAAATGGAAACCATTCGGACAATTCTTCCTTCCATCCAGGAAGGTCAATTCATGACCACTGTGGATTTAAAGGATGCGTATCTACATATTCCTATCCACAAGGAACATCATCGGTTCCTAAGGTTCGCCTTTCTGGACAAGCATTACCAGTTTGTGGCACTTCCATTCGGATTAGCCACTGCTCCAAGAATTTTCACAAAGGTACTAGGGTCCCTTCTAGCGGTGCTACGACCAAGGGGCATTGCAGTAGTACCTTACTTGGACGACATACTGATTCAAGCGTCGTCCCTACCACAAGCAAAGGCTCATACGGACATTGTCCTGGCCTTTCTCAGATCTCACGGGTGGAAAGTGAACGTAGAAAAAAGTTCTCTATCTCCGTCAACAAGAGTTCCCTTCTTGGGAACGATAATAGACTCCTTAGAAATGAGGATTTTTCTGACAGAGGCCAGAAAATCAAAACTTCTAAGCTCTTGTCAAGTACTTCATTCTGTTCTTCTTCCTTCCATAGCACAGTGCATGGAAGTAATAGGTTTGATGGTCGCGGCAATGGACATAGTTCCTTTTGCGCGAATTCATCTGAGACCATTACAACTGTGCATGCTCAGTCAGTGGAATGGGGATTATACAGACTTGTCTCCGACGATACAAGTAGATCAGAGGACCAGAGATTCACTCCGTTGGTGGCTGACCCTGGACAACCTGTCACAGGGGATGAGCTTCCGCAGACCAGAGTGGGTCATTGTCACGACCGACGCCAGTCTGGTAGGCTGGGGCGCGGTCTGGGAACCCCTGAAAGCTCAGGGTCTTTGGTCTCGGGAAGAATCTCTTCTCCCGATAAACATTCTGGAACTGAGAGCGATATTCAATGCTCTCAAGGCTTGGCCTCAGCTAGCAAAGGCCAAATTCATACGGTTTCAATCAGACAACATGACGACTGTTGCGTATATCAACCATCAGGGGGGAACAAGGAGTTCCCTGGCGATGGAAGAAGTGACCAAAATCATTCAATGGGCGGAGACTCACTCCTGCCACTTGTCTGCAATCCACATCCCAGGCGTGGAAAATTGGGAAGCGGATTTTCTGAGTCGTCAGACATTTCATCCGGGGGGAGTGGGAACTCCATCCGGAAATCTTTGCCCAAATAACTCAATTGTGGGGCATTCCAGACATGGATCTGATGGCCTCTCGTCAGAACTTCAAGGTTCCTTGCTACGGGTCCAGATCCAGGGATCCCAAGGCGACTCTAGTAGATGCACTAGTAGCACCTTGGACCTTCAACCTAGCTTATGTATTCCCACCGTTTCCTCTCATCCCCAGGCTGGTAGCCAGGATCAATCAGGAGAGGGCATCGGTGATCTTGATAGCTCCTGCGTGGCCACGCAGGACTTGGTATGCAGACCTGGTGAATATGTCATCGGCTCCACCATGGAAGCTACCTTTGAGACAGGACCTTCTTGTTCAAGGTCCGTTCGAACATCCGAATCTGGTTTCACTCCAACTGACTGCTTGGAGATTGAACGCTTGATTTTATCAAAGCGAGGGTTCTCAGATTCTGTCATTGATACTCTTGTTCAGGCCAGAAAGCCTGTAACTAGAAAAATCTACCATAAAATATGGAAAAAATATATCTGTTGGTGTGAATCTAAAGGATTACCATGGAACAAGATAAAAATTCCTAAGATTCTATCCTTTCTTCAAGAAGGTTTGGAGAAAGGATTATCTGCAAGTTCTTTGAAGGGACAGATTTCTGCTTTATCTGTTTTACTTCACAAAAAGCTGGCGGCTGTGCCAGATGTTCAGGCTTTTGTTCAGGCTCTGGTTAGAATCAAGCCTGTTTACAAACCTTTGACTCCTCCTTGGAGTCTCAATTTAGTTCTTTCAGTTCTTCAGGGGGTTCCGTTTGAGCCCCTACATTCCGTTGATATCAAGTTATTATCTTGGAAAGTTTTGTTTTTGGTTGCAATTTCTTCTGCTAGAAGAGTTTCAGAGTTATCTGCTCTGCAGTGTTCTCCTCCTTATCTGGTGTTCCATGCAGATAAGGTGGTTTTGCGTACTAAACCTGGTTTTCTTCCGAAAGTTGTTTCTAACAAAAACATTAACCAGGAGATAGTCGTGCCTTCTTTGTGTCCGAATCCAGTTTCAAAGAAGGAACGTTTGTTGCACAATTTGGATGTAGTTCGTGCTCTAAAATTCTATTTAGATGCTACAAAGGATTTCAGACAAACATCTTCCTTGTTTGTTGTTTATTCTGGTAAAAGGAGAGGTCAAAAAGCAACTTCTACCTCTCTATCTTTTTGGCTTAAAAGCATCATCAGATTGGCTTATGAGACTGCCGGACGGCAGCCTCCTGAAAGAATCACAGCTCATTCCACTAGGGCCGTGGCTTCCACATGGGCCTTTAAGAACGAGGCTTCTGTTGATCAGATATGTAAGGCAGCGACTAGGTCTTCACTGCACACTTTTACCAAATTTTACAAATTTGATACTTTTGCTTCTTCTGAGGCTATTTTTGGGAGAAAAGTTTTGCAAACCGTGGTGCCTTCCATCTAGGTGACCTGATTTGCTCCCTCCCATCATCCGTGTCCTAAAGCTTTGGTATTGGTTCCCACAAGTAAGGATGACGCCGTGGACCGGACACACCTATGTTGGAGAAAACAGAATTTATGTTTACCTGATAAATTACTTTCTCCAACGGTGTGTCCGGTCCACGGCCCGCCCTGGTTTTTTAATCAGGTCTGATGATTTATTTTCTTTAACTATAGTCACCACGGTATCATATGATTTCTCCTATGCAAATATTCCTCCTTTACGTCGGTCGAATGACTGGGGAAGGCGGAGCCTAGGAGGGATCATGTGACCAGCTTTGCTGGGCTCTTTGCCATTTCCTGTTGGGGAAGAGAATATCCCACAAGTAAGGATGACGCCGTGGACCGGACACACCGTTGGAGAAAGTAATTTATCAGGTAAACATAAATTCTGTTTTTTCTATCTTTTTTTCTCTTCTTGTAAGATCCCTTTCCTTCATGTAATTGGCAAGAGTCCATGTGCTAGTGACGTATGGGATTTACAATCCTACCAGGAGGGGCAAAGTTTCCCAAACCTCAAAATGCCTATAAATACACCCCTCACAACATTCACAATTCAGTTTTACAAACTTTGCCTCCTATGGAGGTGGTGAAGTAAGTTTGTGCTTGATTTTCTTCTGTGATATGTGCTTCTCGGCATTTTAAAGCCTGATTCCTCTGAGTACAGTGTTTGTCAGAGGGATGTGAAAAGAGTATCACCTATTGATTCTATGGTTTTCCTAACGGGAAATCTTTTCAAAGGCTCTCTGTTATCGTTCGTAGAGATTCATCTCCTGCCTCCCTTTTGCAGATAGACGATATACTCTCATATTCCATTACCTCTACTGATACTTTTTCAGTAGTGATATGCTATCTGCTATATGTGGATGGGTGTCTTTCGGTAAGTATGTTTTCATTACTTAAGACACTCTCAGCTATGGTTTGGCACTTTGTGTATTAATATAAAGTTTTAAATATATGTATTGTACTTATATTTGCCATGAGTCAGGTTTATGTTTATTTCCTTTTGCAGACTATCAGTTTCAAAATTGGGAAACATATTTAGGAAGTTATTTTTTATTACCTGGGGTATTGTCTTTTTCTCCTGTTAAGTGTAGTCAGTCCATGGGTCATCCATTACTTAGGGAATATATCTCTTCCTAACAGGAAACTGCAAGAGAATTACCCAGCAGAGCTGCTATATAGCTCCTCCCCTCACCTATCATACTCAGTCATTCTCTTGCAGCCTAACTAAAAAGGAAGCTGTGAGAGATCTGTGGTGTTTTTTAACTTAGTTTATTTCTACAATCAAAAGTTTGTTATTTTTAAATGGCACCGGAGTGTGCTGTTTATTCTCAGGCAGCATTAGAAGAAGAATCTGCCTGGGTTTTTTTCTATGGTCTTAGCAGACGTAACTAAGATCCACTGGCTGTTTCTCATCTGAGGAGTGAGGTAACTTCAGAGAAGGGGAATAGCATGCAGGGCTCCCCTGCAACAAATGAGGTATGTGCAGTAATTTATTTTCTGAGGAATGGAATTGACTGAGAAAATACTGCTGATACCATTGTAAAGTAAGTTCAGCCTTAAATGCAGTGATAGCGACTGGTATCAGGCTGATGTGTGTGTGTGTGTGTACACTGAATGTATTTTTCTAAGGAATGGAATTGACTCTGAAAATACTGTTAATACTGAAATAATGTATGAGCCTTAACTGCAGTAAAAACGACTGGTAGCAGGCTTATTAATAATAATACATAACTTTCAAATGTATGTTTAAAACGTTTACTGGCTTGTTAATCGTTTTTGTGAGGTACTTGGTGATAAAACTTATTAGGGCATGTTTCTCCAACATAGGTTTGTCCGGTCCACGGCGTCATCCTTACTTGTGGGATATTCTCTTCCCCAACAGGAAATGGCAAAGAGCCCAGCAAAGCTGGTCACATGATCCCTCCTAGGCTCCGCCTACCCCAGTCATTCTCTTTGCCGTTGTACAGGCAACATCTCCACGGAGATGGCTTAGAGTTTTTTAGTGTTTAACTGTAGTTTTTATTATTCAATCAAGAGTTTGTTATTTTGAAATAGTGCTGGTATGTACTATTTACTCAGAAACAGAAAAGAGATGAAGATTTCTGTTTGTATGAGGAAAATGATTTTAGCAACCGTAACTAAAATCCATGGCTGTTCCACACAGGACTGTTGAGAGCAATTAACTTCAGTTGGGGGAACAGTGTGCAGTCTCTTGCTGCTTGAGGTATGACACATTCTAACAAGACGATGTAATGCTGGAAGCTGTCATTTTCCCTATGGGATCCGGTAAGCCATGTTTATTACGATCGTAAATAAGGGCTTCACAAGGGCTTATTAAGATTGTAGACTTTTTCTGGGCTAAATCGATTCATTATTAACACATATTT
>NC_069501.1:1083680535-1083838189 GCF_027579735.1 Bombina bombina | reverse complement strand
TGTTTTTAGTAGCTATCTCCTCGGCTCGAAGAGTTTCGGAGTTATCTGCTTTACAGTGTGATTCCCCTTATCTGATTTTCCATGCAGATAAGGTAGTTTTACGTACCAAACCTGGGTTTCTTCCTAAGGTGGTATCTAATAAGAATATCAATCAGGAGATTGTTGTTCCTTCACTATGTCCTAATCCTTCTTCAAAGAAGGAACGTCTGTTACACAATCTTGATGTGGTTCGTGCTTTAAAGTTTTATTTACAAGCTACGAAGGATTTTCGTCAAACATCTGCTTTGTTTTTTGTCTACTCTGGACAGAGAAGAGGCCAAAAGGCTTCGGCAACTTCTCTTTCTTTTTGGCTAAGAAGTATAATACGCTTAGCTTATGAGACTGCTGGCCAGCAGCCTCCTGAAAGAATTACAGCTCATTCTACTAGAGCAGTAGCTTCCACATGGGCTTTTAAACATGAGGCCTCTGTTGAACAGATTTGTAAGGCGGCGACTTGGTCTTCGTTTATACCTTTTCTAAATTCTATAAATTTGATACTTTTGCTTCTTCGGAGGCTATTTTTGGGAGAAAGGTCTTACAGGCAGTGGTGCCTTCCGTTTAAGTTAATGCCTTGTCCCTCCCTTCATCCGTGTCCTAAAGCTTTGGTATTGGTATCCCACAAGTAATGGATGAACCCGTGGACTGGATACACCTTTACAAGAAAAAAAACAAAATTTATGCTTACCTGATAAATTTATTTCTCTTGTGGTGTATCCAGTCCACGGTCCGCCCTGTCATTTTAAGGCAGGTGTTTTTTATTTTTAAACTACATTCACCACTGCACCCTATAGTTTCTCCTTTTTTTTCTTGCTTGTCTTCGGTCGAATGACTGGGGGTGGCAGTTAGGGGAGGAGCTATATAGACAGCTCTGCTGTGGGTGTCCTCTTGCAGCTTCCTGTTGGGAAGGAGAATATCCCACAAGTAATGGATGAACCAGTGGACTGGATACAACACAAGAGAAATAAATTTATCAGGTAAGCATAAAGTTTGTTTTTTCTAAATTCTACAAATTTGATACTTTTGCTTCCTCGGAGGCTATTTTTGGGAGAAAGGTCTTGCAGGCAGTGGTGCCTTCCGTTTAAGTTCCTGCCTTGTCCCTCCCTTCACCCGTGTCCTAAAGCTTTGGTATTGGTATCCCACAAGTAATGGATGAACCCGTGGACTGGATACACCTTACAAGAGAAAACTAAATTTATGCTTACCTGATAAATTTCTTTCTCTTGTGGTGTATCCAGTCCACGGCCCGCCCTGTCACTTTAAGGCAGGTGTTTTTTATTTTTAAACTACAGTCACCACTGCACCCTATAGTTTCTCCTTTTTCTTGCTTGTCTTCGGTCGAATGACTGGGGGTGGCAGTTAGGGGAGGAGCTATATAGACAGCTCTGCTGTGTGTGTCCTCTTGCAACTTCCTGTTAGGAAGGAGAATATCCCACAAGTAATGGATGAACCCGTGGACTGGATACACCACGAGAGAGAAATTTATCAGGTAAGCATAAATTTAGTTTTTTCCAAAACATTTGGGCAGATTCTGTCCAAAATCAATGGATTCAGAGTATTGTCTCTCAAGGGTATTGAATAGGATTCAAAGTAAGACCTCCTGTGAGAAGATTTTTTCTCTCACACGTTCCAGCAAATCCTGTGAAGGCTCAGGCTTTTCTGAAGTGTGTTTCAGATCTAGAGCTTTCAGGGGTAATCATACCAGTTCCATTTCAGGAACATGGTCTGGGGTTTTATTCAAATCTATTCATTGTCCCAAAAAAAGAAAATTCATTCAGGCCAGTTCTGGATCTGAAAATTTTAAATCGTTTGGTAAGAGTGCCAAATTTTTAAAATGGTGACTAGAAGGACTTTTCTGCCTTTTGTTCAGCAAGGTCATTATATGTCCACGATAGACTTACAGGATGTATATCTTCATATTCCGATTCATCCAGACCACTATCCGTTTATGAGATTCTTTTTTCTAGACAAGCATTACAATTTTGTCGCTCTTCCATTTGGCCTAGGGACCGCTCCAAGAATTTTTCCAAAAGTTCTCGGTGCCTTACTCTCTGTAATCAGAGAACAGGGTATTGCGGTGTTTTCTTATTTGGACAATATCTTAGTACTTGCTCAGTCTTTACATTCTGCCAAATCTCACACAAATCAACTAGTGTTGTTTCTTCAAAGACATGGTTGGAGGATCAATTTACCAAAAAGTTCCTTGATTCCTCAGACAATGGTCACCTTTTTAGGTTTCCAGATAGATTCAGTGTCCATGACTCTGTCTCTAACAGACAAGAGACAAATAAAATTGGTTTCAGCTTGTCGAAACCTTCAGTCTCAATAATTTCCTTCAGTGGCTATGTGCATGGAAGTTTTCGGTCTCATGACTGCAGCATCGGATGCGATCCTCTCTGCTTGTTTTCATATGAGACCTCTACAGCTTTGTATGCTGAATCATGGGTGCAGGGATTATACAAAGATATCACAATTAATATCCTTAAATCCCAATGTTCGACTCTCTCTGACTTGGTGGTTAGATCACCATCGTATAGTTCAAGGGGCCTCTTTTGTTCGTCCAACCTGGACTGTAATCACAACAGATGAAAGTCTCTCAGGTTGGGGAGCTGTCTGGGGATCTCTAACAGCACAAGGGGTTTGGAAATCTCAAAAGGCGAGGTTACCAATTAATATTTTATAACTCTGTGCTATTTTCAGGGCTCTTCAGGTTTGGCCTCTGTTGAAGAGAGAACCATTCATTTGTTTTCAGACAGACAATATCACAACTGTGGCATATGTCAATCATCAGGGTGGGACTCAGTCCCCTAGCTATGAAATAAGTATCTTGGATACTTTCTTGGACGGAATTCAGCTCTTGTCTAATTTCTGCGGTACGTAGCCCAGGTGTAGACAATTGGGAAGTGGATTATCTCAGCCATCAGACTTTACATCCGAGGGGGGGGGAGTGGTCTCTTCATCCAGATGTTTCTTCAGATTATTCAGCTGTGGGGTCTTCCAGAAATAGATCTGATGGCTTCCCATCTCAACAAGAAGCTTCCCAGGTACCTTTCCAGGTCCAGGAATCCTCAGGCAGAGATGGTGGATGCGTTAGCAGTTCCTTGGTTTTACTAAACTGCTTATATTTTTCCGCCTCTAGTTCCTCTTCCAAGGGTGATCTCCAAGATCATATTGTAACAATTACACGTGTTTCTGATAGCACCAGCATGGCCTCACAGGTTTTGATAAGCGTATCTTGTCTGGATATCCAGTTGCCAATTTTGGCCACTTCCTTTAAGGCCAGACCTTCTGTCTCAAGGGCCGTTTTTCCATCAGGATATCAAATCGCTAAATTTGAAGGTATGGAAATTAAACGCTTAGTGCTTAGTCATAGAGGTTTCTATTACTCAGTGATTAATACTATGCTACAGGCTCGTAAGTCTGTTTCAAGGAAGATTTATTATCCGGTTTGGAAAACCTATATTTCATGGTGTTTTTCTCACAAATTCTCTTGGCATTCTTTTAGGATTCCTAAAATTTTACAGTTTCTTCAGGATGTTTTGGATAAAGGTTTGTCTGCAAGTACCTTGAAGTGACAAATCTCATCTCTTTCCGTTTTATTTCATAGAAAGATTGCTAAACTTCCTGATATTCACTGTATTGTTCAGGCTTTGGTTCGTATCAAGCCTGTTTGTTAAATCAATCTCTCCTCCTTGGAGTCTTAATTTGGTTTTGAAGGCTTTGCAGGCTCCTCCTTTTGAGCCTATACATTTGGATATTAAACTGATTCTTTTGGCTATCTCTTCAGCTAGAAGAGTTTCTGAATTGTCTGCTCTCTCCTCTGAGTCTCCTTTTCTGATTTTCCATCAGGACTTTGTTTAAATTTCTACCTAAGATTGTTAATTCTAACAACATTAGTAGGGAAATTGTTGTTCCTTCTTTGTGTCCTAATCCTAAGAATACTCTTGAAAGATCTTTACATTCTTTTGATGTTGTAAGAGCTTTGAAATCTGTCAAAGCTACAAAAAATATCAGGAAGACTTCTATTCTATTTGTTGTTTTTTTCTGGTCATAAAGCCTCTGCCATTTCTTTGGCATCTTGGTTAAAGCTTTTGATTCACAAGGCTTATTTAGAGGCGGGACAGTCTCCGCCTCAGAGAATTACAGCTCATTCTACTAGATCCGTCACCACTTCTTGGGCTTTTAAGAATGAAGCTTCTGTTGATCAGATTTGCATAGCAGCAACTTGGTCTTCTTTGCATACATTTACTAAATTTTACCATTTTGATGTATTTGCTTCTAGTATTCGGTAGAAAAGTTCTTCAGGCAGCTGTCTCAGTTTGATTCTTCTGCTTATGATTTGTTTTTTTCTTGAAATTTATGTTAAATTTATGAGACTTATTTTTTTGTGGATTTAATTTTTTCAGTGGAAATAGCTGTTTTTATTTTACCCCTCCCTTTTTAGTGACTCTTCTGTGGTCTCCCACATCTTGGGTATTTCTATCCTATACGTCACTAGCTCATGGACTCTTGCCAATTACATAAAATAAAACATAATTTATGTAAGACCTTACCTGATAAAACTTTGCCCCTCCTGGTAGGATTGTATATCCTATACGTCACTAGCTCATGGACTGTTGCCAATATGAAAGAAATTACTTTATCAGGTAAGTTCTTACATAAATTATGTTTCTCTTGTAAGGTGTATCCCGTCCACGGGTTCATCCATTACTTGTGGGATATTCTCCTTCCCAACAGGAAGTTGCAAGAGGACACCCACCGCAAAGCTTTCTATATAGCTCCTCCCCTAACCCCCACCTCCAGTTATTCTCTTTGCAAGCTCTCGACAAGTAGGAAGTATAAAGAGATATGTGGTGATTTAGTGTAGTTTTCATCTTCAATCAAGAGTTTGTTATTTTAAACGGTACCGGCGTTGTACTGTTTGCTCTCAGGCAGAAATTAGAAGAAGAATTCTGCCTGGAGGATAATGATCTTAGCAGATTGTAACTAAGGTTCATTGCTTTTCTCACACATAACTGAAGAGTATGGGAAAACTTCAGCTGGGGGAACGGCCTGCAGATTGTCTGCTTTGAGGTATGTTCAGTATAATTGTTTCTAGAGAGATGATAAAATCTAGAAAATGCTGACAGAGCCTTTTTGGAAATGAGGTAAGCTAGATGCAGTGATTTAATAACGACTGGGATCAAGCTTGCAAGGTTGGGTAATACTCGTGTTATTTGTTTCTGGTGATTAAGGTGATAAAAACGTTTCTTTCATGTAATTAGCAAGAGTCCATGAGCTAGTGACGTATGGGATATACATTCCTACCAGGAGGGGCAAAGTTTCCCAAACCTCAAAATGCCTATAAATACACCCCTCACCACACCCACAAATCAGTTTTACAAACTTTGCCTCCTATGGAGGTGGTGAAGTAAGTTTGTGCTAGATTCTACGTTGATATGCGCTCCACAACAGGTTGGAGCCCGGTTTTCCTCTCAGCGTGCAGTGAATGTCAGAGGGATGTGAGGAGAGTATTGCCTATTTGAATGCAATGATCTCCTTCTACGGGGTCTATTTCATAGGTTCTCTGTTATCGGTCGTAGAGATTCATCTCTTACCTCCCTTTTCAGATCGACGATATACTCATATATATATATATATATATATATATATATATATATATATATATACCATTACCTCTGCTGATTTTCGTTTCAGTACTGGTTTGGCTTTCTACAACATGTAGACGAGTGTCCTGGGGTAAGTAAGTCTTATTTTCTGTGACACTCTAAGCTATGGTTGGGCGCTTTTTTATAAAGTTCTAAATATATGTATTCAAACATTTATTTGCCTTGACTCAGGATGTTCAACATTCCTTATTTTCAGACAGTCAGTTTCATATTTGGGATAATGCATTTGAATCAATCATTTTTTCTTACCTTAAAAAAATTTGACTTTTTCCCTGTGGGCTGTTAGGCTCGCGGGGGCTGAAAATGCTTCATTTTATTGCGTCATTCTTGGCGCAGACTTTTTTGGCGCAAAAAATCTTTTCTGTTTCCGGCGTCATACGTGTCGCCG
Source organism: Bombina bombina (assembly GCF_027579735.1). Lineage (NCBI taxonomy): Eukaryota > Metazoa > Chordata > Amphibia > Anura > Bombinatoridae > Bombina > Bombina bombina. Next base: position 1,083,832,096 of record NC_069501.1, on the reverse strand, counting down.
GAAGTTGCGTCATTTTTTGACGTTCTTTTGCGCCAAAAATGTTGGCGTTCCGGATGTGGCGTCATTTTTTGGCGCCAAATAATGTGGGCGTCTTATTTGGCGCTAAAAAAATAGGGGCATCGCTTTTGTCTCCACATTATTTAAGTCTCATTTTTCATTGCTTCTGGTTGCTAGAAGCTTGTTCTTTGGCATTTTTTCCCATTCCTGAAACTGTCATTTAAGGAATTTGATCAATTTTGCTTTATATGTTGTTTTTTCTCTTACATATTGCAAAATGTCTCATGTTGCATCTGAGTCAGAAGATACTTCAGGAAAGTCGCTGCCTGGTGCTGGAACTACCAAAGCTAAGTGTATCTGCTGTAAACTTTTGGTAGCTGTTCCTCCAGCTGTTGTTTGTATTAAATGTCATGACAAACTTGTTAATGCAGATAATATTTCCTTTAGTAAAGTACCATTACCTGTTGCAGTTCCATCAACATCTAATGTTCAGAGTGTTCCTGATAACATAAGAGATTTTGTTTCTGAATCTATTAAGAAGGCTATGTCTGTTATTCCTCCTTCTAGTAAACATAAAAAGTCTTTTAAAACTTCTCTTTATCCAGATTAATTTTTAAATGAACATCATCATTCTGATTCTAATGATTCTTCTGGTTCAGAGGATTCTGTTTCAGAGGTTGATGCTGATAAATCTTCATATTTATTTAAAATGGAATTTATTCGTTCTTTACTTAAAGAAGTCCTAATTGCATTAGAAATTGAGGATTCTGGTCCTCTTGATACTAAATCTAAACGTTTAGACAAGGTCTTTAAATCTCCTGTAGTTATTCCAGAAGTTTTTCCTGTTCCTGGTGCTATTTCTGAAGTAATTTCCAGGGAATGGAATAATTTGGGTAATACATTTACTCCTTCTAAACGTTTTAAGCAATTATATCCTGTGCTGTCTGACAGATTAGAGTTTTGGGACAAAATCCCTAAAGTTGATGGGGCTATCTCTACCCTTGCTAAACGTACTACTATTCCTACGGCAGATGGTACTTCCTTTAAGGATCCTTTAGATAGGAAAATTGAATCCTTTCTAAGAAAAGCTTATTTGTGTTCAGGTAATCTTCTTAGACCTGCTATATCTTTGGCGGATGTTGCTGCAGCTTCAACTTTTTGGTTGGAAACTTTAGCGCAACAAGTAACAGATCATGATTCTCATAACATAATTATTCTTCTTCAACATGCTAATAATTTTATCTGTGATGCCATTTTTGATATTATCAGAGTTGATGTCAGGTTTATGTCTCTAGCTATTTTAGCTAGAAGAGCTTTATGGCTTAAAACTTGGAATGCTGATATGTCTTCTAAATCGACTCTACTTTCCCTTTCTTTCCAGGGTAATAAATTATTTGGTTCTCAGTTGGATTTTATTATCTCAACTGTTACTGGTGGGAAAGGAACTTTTTTACCACAGGATAAAAAATCTAAGGGTAAAAACAGGGCTAATAATCGTTTTCGTTCCTTTCGTTTCAACAAAGAACAAAAGCCTGATCCTTCATCTTCAGGAGCAGTTTCAGTTTGAAAACCATCTCCAGTCTGGAATAAATCCAAGCCTTCTAGAAAAGCAAAGCCAGCTTCTAAGTCCACATGAAGGTGCGGCCCTCATTCCAACTCAGATGGTAGGGGGCAGATTACGTTTTTTCAAAGAAATTTGGATCAATTCTGTTCACAATCTTTGGATTCAGAACATTATTTCAGAAGGGTACAGAATTGGTTTCAAGATAAGACCTCCTGCAAAGAGATTTTTTCTTTTCCGTGTCCCAGTAAACCCAGTGAAAGCTCAAGCATTTCTGAAATGTGTTTCAGATCTAGAGTTGGCTGGAGTAATTATGCCAGTTCCAGTTCTGGAACAGGTGCTGGGGTTTTATTCGAATCTCTTCATTGTACCAAAGAAGGAGAATTCCTTCAGACCAGTTCTGGATCTAAAAATATTGAATCGTTATGTAAGGATACCAACATTCAAAAAGGTAACTGTAAGGACTATCCTGCCTTTTGTTCAGCAAGGGCATTATATGTCTACAATAGATTTACAGGATGCATATCTGCATATTCCGATTCATCCAGCTCACTATCAGTTTCTGAGATTCTCTTTCCTAGACAAGCATTACCAGTTTGTGGCACTGCCGTTTGGCCTAGCAACAGCTCCAAGAATTTTTACAAAGGTTCTCGGTGCCCTTCTATCTGTAATCAGAGAACAGGGTATTGTGGTATTTCCTTATTTGGACGATATCTTGGTACTTGCTCAGTCTTCACATTTAGCAGAATTTCATACGAATCGACTTTTGTTGTTTCTTCAAAATCATGGTTGGAGGATCAATTTACTAAAAAGTTAATTGATTCCTCAGACAAGGGTAACCTTTTTGGGTTTCCAGATAGATTCAGTGTCCATGACTCTGTCTTTGACAGACAAGAGACGTCTAAAATTGATTTCAGCTTGTCGAAACCTTCAGTCACAATCATTCCCTTCGGTAGCCTTATGCATGGAAATTCTAGGTCTTATGACTGCTGCATCGGACGCGATCCCCTTTGCTCGTTTTCACATGCGACCTCTTCAGCTCTGTATGCTGAACCAGTGGTGCAGGGATTACACAAAGATATCTCAATTAATATCTTTAAAACCGATTGTACGACACTCTCTGACGTGGTGGACAGATCACCATCGTTTAGTTCAGGGGGCTTCTTTTGTTCTTCCGACCTGGACTGTAATTTCAACAGATGCAAGTCTTACAGGTTGGGGAGCTGTGTGGGGGTCTCTGACAGCACAAGGGGTTTGGGAATCTCAGGAGGTGAGATTACCGATCAATATTTTGGAACTCCGTGCAATTTTCAGAGCTCTTCAGTCTTGGCCTCTTCTGAAGAGAGAATCGTTCATTTGTTTTCAGACAGACAATGTCACAACTGTGGCATACATCAATCATCAAGGAGGGACTCACAGTCCTCTGGCTATGAAAGAAGTATCTCGAATTTTGGTTTGGGCGGAATCCAGCTCCCGTCTAATCTCTGCGGTTCATATTCCAGGAATAGACAATTGGGAAGCGGATTATCTCAGTCGCCAAACGTTGCATCCGGGCGAATGGTCTCTTCACCCAGAGTTATTTCTTCAGATTGTTCAAATGTGGGAACTTCCAGAAATAGATCTGATGGCTTCTCATCTAAACAAGAAACTTCCCAGGTATCTGTCCAGATCCCGGGATCCTCAGGCGGAGGCAGTGGATGCATTGTCACTTCCTTGGAAGTATCATCCTGCCTATATCTTTCCGCCTCTAGTTCTTCTTCCAAGAGTAATCTCCAAGATTCTGAAGGCATGCTCGTTTGTTCTGCTGGTAGCTCCAGCATGGCCTCACAGGTTTTGGTATGCAGATCTTGTCCGGATGGCCTCTTGCCAACCGTGGACTCTTCCGTTAAGACCAGACCTTCTGTCCCAAGGTCCTTTTTTCCATCAGGATCTCAAATCCTTACATTTAAAGGTATGGAGATTGAACGCTTGATTCTTGGTCAAAGAGGTTTCTCTGACTCTGTGATTAATACTATGTTACAGGCTCGTAAATCTGTATCTAGAGAGATATATTATAGAGTCTGGAAGACTTATATTTCTTGGTGTCTTTCTCATCATTTTTCCTGGCATTCTTTTAGAATTCCGAGAATTTTACAGTTTCTTCAGGATGGTTTAGATAAAGGTTTGTCCGCAAGTTCCTTGAAAGGTCAAATCTCTGCTCTTTCTGTTCTTTTTCACAGAAAGATTGCTAATCTTCCTGATATTCATTGTTTTGTACAAGCCTTGGTTCGTATAAAACCTGTCATTAAGTCAATTTCTCCTCCTTGGAGTTTGAATTTGGTTCTGGGGGCTCTTCAAGCTCCTCCGTTTGAACCTATGCATTCATTGGACATTAAATTACTTTCTTGGAAAGTTTTGTTCCTTTTGGCCATCTCTTCTGCCAGAAGAGTCTCTGAATTGTCTGCTCTTTCTTGTGATTCTCCTTTTCTCATTTTTCATCAGGATAAGGCGGTGTTGCGAACTTCTTTTAAATTTTTACCTAAGGTTGTGAATTCCAACAACATTAGTAGAGAAATTGTAGTTCCTTCATTTTGCCCTAATCCTAAGAATTCTAAGGAGAAATCATTGCATTCTTTGGATGTTGTTAGAGCTTTGAAATATTATGTTGAAGCTACTAAGACTTTCCGAAAGACTTCTAGTCTATTTGTTATCTTTTCCGGTTCTAGAAAATGCCAGAAAGTTTCTGCCATTTATTTGGCATCTTGGTTGAAATCTTTAATTCATCATGCCTATGTTGAGTCGGGTAAAACTCCGCCTCAAAGGATTACAGCTCATTCTACTAGGTCAGTTTCTACTTCCTGGGCGTTTAGGAATGAAGCTTCGGTTGATCAGATTTGCAAAGCAGCAACTTGGTCTTCTTTGCATACTTTTACTAAATTCTACCATTTTGATGTGTTTTCTTCTTCTGAAGCAGTTTTTGGTAGAAAAGTACTTCAGGCAGCTGTTTCAGTTTGAATCTTCTGCTTATGTTTTCATTTAAACTTTATTTTGGGTGTGGATTATTTTCAGCAGGAATTGGCTGTCTTTATTTTATCCCTCCCTCTCTAGTGACTCTTGCGTGGAAAGATCCACATCTTGGGTAGTCATTATCCCATACATCACTAGCTCATGAAAACGATCTTCATGTTGTAAAAAGAAAAACATAATTTATGTAAGAACTTACCTGATAAATTCATTTCTTTCATATTAGCAAGAGTCCATGAGGCCCACCCTTTTTTGTGGTGGTTATGATTTTTTTGTATAAAGCACAATTATTCCAATTCCTTATTTTTTATGCTTTCGCACTTTTTTCTTATCACCCCACTTCTTGGCTATTCGTTAAACTGATTTGTGGGTGTGGTGAGGGGTGTATTTATAGGCATTTTGAGGTTTGGGAAACTTTGCCCCTCCTGGTAGGAATGTATATCCCATACGTCACTAGCTCATGGACTCTTGCTAATATGAAAGAAATGAATTTATCAGGTAAGTTCTTACATAAATTATGTTTTTCTTTTTACAACATGAAGATCGTTTTTTGAGAGGGTTTAAACTTTGTTTTTGGGGTTTAATTGTCCACATGGCTTTTTCAGAAACAACTAGGAGTGTTTCTTTAAGGCCCCTCTGACATAGAGTGTGGTGGGAGGGGCCTATTTTCGCGCCGCAGTTGCTTTCCTTCTAAGACATCAAGCTTCTCTAGAGGAGTCCTTCTGTGTCTGAGGACCACTAAAGAGGGTTTCTTCCATTCCTGTTCTTCCTAAGGGCAGGTAGGCGCCGCAGCAGAGCTGTGGCGAGGTGTTTAGCGGTTTTGTACCGGTGGTAGACGTTTTTTCAATCCAGTTTGGTGGCCAAGGGGTTAATCGTCCATTTGCAAGTGGGTGCAATATTACCTTGGTCTCATATACACACTGTAAACATTTCGAAGAGTTTACTACTTTTTTTCACTGTTTTGCAGTTTAAGTGCTACTTTTTTTTCTCTTAAAGGTACAGTACCGGTTTGAGGAAATTGCTGTTAAAGTGTTTTCCAAGCTTGCTTGGGTCTTTGCTAGTCTGTTAAACATGTCTGACATAGAAGAATCTACCTGTTCAATATGTTTAGAAGCCATTGTGGAACCCCCTGTTAGAATGTGTACCACTTGTACTGAACTATCTATAAGTTACAAAGACCATATTGTGGCTTTAAAAAATATATCACCAGAGGATTCTCAGACTGTAAGAAGGGAGATTATGCCATCTAGCTCTCCCCATGGGTCAGACCTGTAAAACCCGCACAAATGACGCCAAATGCGTCTAGCGCGTCTAATTCTTTTACTTTACGAGACATGGCGGCAGTTATGAGTTCTACTCTCACAGAGGTGTTGTCTAAACTGCCAGGGTTAATAGGAAAGCGAGACAGCTCTGGGGCTAGAATACAGAGCTTTCTGACGCTTTAGTAGATATGTCCGATATGCCCTCACAATGTTCCGAAGTTGGCGCAAGGGATTTGATATCTGAGGGTGACATTTCAGATTCAGGGAAGTTATTACTTCAGCCCGACTCTGACATGCCAACATTTAAATTTAAGCTTGAACACCTCCGTTTATTGCTTAGGGAGGTCTTAATGACTCTGGATGATTGTGACCCCATTGTGGTACCAGAGATATTGTGTAAAATTGACAAATACTTTGCAGTGCCTGTTTACACTGATGTTTTCCCAGTCCCTAAAAGGTTTTCAGAAATTATAACTAAGGAATGGGATAGGCCAGATATACCGTTCTCTCCCCCTCCTGTGTTTAAAAAGATGTTCCCCATAGCTGACGCCATGCGGGACTCGTGGCAAGCGGTCCCCAAGGTGGAGGGAGCTATTTCTACTTTAGCTAAGCGTACAACTATTCCGATTGAAGACAGTTGTGCTTTCAAAGATCCTATGGATAAAAAATTGGGTCTCCTTAAGAAAATTTTCTTACATCAAGGTTTTCTTCTCCAGCCTCTCGCATGCATTGCTCCAGTTACGGCTGCAGCGGCCTTTTGGTTCGAGTCTCTAGAAGAGGCTCTACAAGTGGAGACTCTGTGGGATGAGATTTTAGACAGGATTAAAGCTCTTAAACTTGCTAATTCCTTTATTTCAGACGCTGTGTTTCAGTTAACTAAACTTGCGGCTAAAAATTCAGGTTTTGCCATCATGGCGCGTAGGGCACTATGGCTTAAGTCCTGGTCAGCAGATGTTTCATCAAAGTCTAAGCTTCTTAACATCCCCTTCAAAGGAAATACCCTATTCGGGCCTGATCTGTTGGAGATCATTTCTGATATTACTGGGGGAAAAGGTCACGCCCTTCCCCAGGATAAGTCTACCAGGATAAGTCTAATAAGTTAAGGACCAGACAGACTAATTTTCGCTCCTTTCGAAACTTCAGGAGTGGCGCGGCTTCCGCTTCCCTTAGTACAAAACAAGAGGGAAATTTCGCCCAGTCCAAACCAGTCTGGAGACCTAACCAGGCTTGGAACAAGGGGAAACAGGCTAAAAAGCTAGCTACTGTCTCTAAGACAGCATGAAGGAGTAGCCCCCGATCTGGGACCGGATCTAGTGGGGGGCAGACTTTCTCTCTTCGCCCAGGTTTGGGTAAGAGACGTTCAGGATCCCTAGGCAGTGGAGATCGTTTCCCAGGGATATCTTCTCGAATTCAAAGGTTCATCACCAAAGGGAAGATTAAGATAAAGATAAAGATAAAGAGAGAGGCATTCTTACATTGCGTTCAAGACCTACTGGTTATGGGATTGATCCACCCAGTTCCAAGGGAGGAACAGGGGCAGGGTTTCTATTCAAACCTTTTTATAGTTCCCATAAAAGAGGGAACTTTCAGACCAATCTTGGATCTCAAGATCCTAAACAAATTCCTCAGGGTCCCATCCTTCAAGATGGAGACAATCCGAACCATTCTTCCTATGATCCAGGAGGGTCAATATATGACTACCGTGGACTTAAAGGATGCTTATCTGCACATTCCGATTCACAGAAATCATCATCAGTTCCTCAGGTTCGCCTTCCTAGACAAGCATTGCCAGTTTGTGGCTCTTCCCTTCAGGTTAGCCACGGCGCCAAGAATCTTTATGAAGGTTCTAGGGTCCCTACTGGCGGTCCTAAGGCCGCAGGGCATAGCAGTAGCTCCTTACCTAGACGACTCTTAAAATCGCCAAGTCCCATACGGACATTGTTCTGGCCTTTCTGAGGTCTCACGGGTGGAAGGTGAACAGAGAAAAGAGTTCTCTCTCCCCTCTCACAAGAGTTTCTTTCCTAGGGACTCTGATAGATTCAGTAGAAATGAAAATTTTTCTGACAGAGGTCAGGATATCAAAGCTGCTAACTTCCTGCCGTGCTCTTCATTCCATTTCTCGGCCGTCAGTGGCTCAGTGTATGGAAGTAATCGGCCTAATGGTAGCGGTAATGGACATAGTTCCGTTTGCCCGCCTACATCTCAGACCACTGCAACTTTGCATGCTCAATCAGTGGAATGGGGACTACACAGATTTGTCTCCTCTGCTAAATTTGGATCAAGAGACCAGGGATTCTCTTCTCTGGTGGTTATCTCGGGTCCATCTGTCCAGGGGAATGAGCTTCCGCAGGCCAGAGTGGACTATAGTGACAGATGCCAGCCTTCTGGGCTGGGGCGCAGTCTGGAACTCCCTGAAAGCTCAGGGTTCGTGGACTCAGGAGGAGGCCCTCCTCCCGATAAACATTCTGGAACTAAGAGCGATATTCAATGCTCTTCAGGCATGGCCTCAACTGGCTGCAGTCAGGTTCATCAGATTTCAGTCGGACAACATCACGACTGTAGCCTATATCAACCATCAGGGGGGAACAAGGAGTCCCCTGGCAATGATGGAGGTTTCCAAGATAATTCTATGGGCAGAGGCTCACTCTTGCCATCTCTCAGCTATCCATATCCCAGGAGTAGAGAACTGGGAGGCGGATTTTCTATGTCGGCAGACTTTTCACCCGGGGGAATGGGAGCTTCACCCGGAGATATTTGCCCAACTGATTCATCTATGGGGCAGACCGGAGCTGGATCTGATGGCGTCCCGTCAGAATGCCAAGCTTCCTTGTTACGGGTCCAGGTCAAGGGATCCTCTGGCAGCACTAGTAGATGCCCTAGCAGCGCCCTGGTCCTTCAGCCTGGCTTATGTGTTTCCACCGTTTCCTCTTCTCCCGCGTCTGATTGCCAGAATCAAGCAGGAGAAAGCTTCTGTGATTTTAATTGCTCCTGCGTGGCCTAACAGGACTTGGTATGCAGATCTGGTGGACATGTCATCTTGCCATTGAGGCAGGACCTTCTAATCCAGGGTCCATTCAAACACTCAAATCTAACTTCTCTACGCCTGACTGCGTGGAGATTGAACGCTTGATCTTATCAAAGCGTGGTTTTTCTGAGTCTGTTATTGATACCTTGATCCAGGCTAGGAAGCCTGTCACCAGGAAGATCTATCACAAGATATGGTGTAAATATCTTCATTGGTGTAATTCCAAGGGTTTATCATGGAGTAGGGTCAAGATTCCTAGGATTCTATCTTTTCTCCGAGAAGGGTTGGAAAAGGGATTATCAGCTAGTTCTTTAAAAGGACAGATATCTGCTCTGTCTATTCTCTTTCACAAGTGTCTGGCAGATGTTCCAGACGTTCTGGCGTTTTGTCAGGCTTTAGTCAGAATCAAGCCGGTATTTAAACCAGTTGCTCTGCCATGGAGTTTAAATTTAGTTCTTAAAGTTCTTCAAGGGGTTCCGTTTGAACCTATGCATTCATTAGATATTAAACTTTTATCTTGGAAAGTTTTGTTTCTAGTTGCTATCTCTTCAGCCCGAAGAGTTTCAGAGTTATCTGCTCTGCAGTGTGATTCACCCTATCTGATTTTCCATGCGGATAAGGTAGTGTTACGTACCAAGCCAGGTTTTCTTCCTAAGGTTGTTTCCAATAGATATATAAATCAGGAAATTGTTGTTCCTTCTCTGTGTCCGAATCCTTCTTCCAAGAAGGAACGGTTGTTGCACAAGCTGGATGTGGTTCATGCTTTAAAGTTCTACTTACAAGCAACTACGGATTTTCGTCAAACATCTGCCTTGTTTGTTGTCTACTCTGGAAAGAGGAGAGGCCACAAGGCTTCTGCAACTTCTCTTTCTTTTTGGCTGAGAAGCATAATCCGTTTAACTTATGAGACTGCTGGCCTGCAGCCTCCTGAAAGGATTACAGCTCACTCTACTAGAGCGGTAGCTTCCACATGGGCATTTAAAAATGAGGCTTCTGTTGAACAGATTTTCAAGGTGGCAACTTGGTCTTCTCTTCATACTTTTTCTCAATTCTACAAATTTGATACTTTTGCTTCCTCGGAGGCTATTTTTGGGAGAAAGGTCTTACAGGCAGTGGTGCCTTCTGTTTAAGTTCCTGCCTTGTCCCTCCCTTCATCCGTGTCCTAAAGCTTTGGTATTGGTATCCCACAAGTAATGGATGAACCCGTGGACTGGATACACCTTACAAGAGAAAACTAAATTTATGCTTACCTGATAAATTCTTTCTCTTGTGGTGTATCCAGTCCACGGCCCGCCCTGTCACTTTAAGTCAGGTGTTTTTATTTTTTAAAACTACAGTCACCACTGCACCCTATAGTTTCTCCTTTTTCTTACTTGCCTAAGGTCGAATGACTGGAGGTGGGGGTTAGGGGAGGAGCTATATAGACAGCTCTGCTGTGGGTGTCCTCTTTGCAAATTCCTGTTGGGAAGGAGAATATCCCACAAGTAATGGATGAACCCGTGGACTGGATACACCACAAGAGAAAAAAAATTATCAGGTAAGCATACATTTTGTTTTTTACCCCACTTTCTTTTATGCTTCTTGCTCTCTATATATTAGAGTTATGCTGTTTGCTTTTTTGCCTATTTTTTTTCTAATAAAAGCATTTTTTCCCATTCCTGAAACTGCTATATGAGGAAATTGAATATTTTTTTAAATGTTACTTTTTATCTTTTACATTTTGCAAGTTGTCTCAGACTGATCCTGACTCTGATGTTACTGTAGAAACTAAGATGCCCTGAACACATTTCTTCAACAAGTGTGTTTTTTATTGTCAAGCTGATTTTATTCTCTTCAGCTCAATTATGTAGCATTTATTTATCTTATTTCATGCTGCTAATGTTTCTATATGTACAAAAACATTTACTGTTTTTTAATTTTTCAGTTTAATGTACCTGATTAATTCTGCAGATTTCACATGTTATTACTGCAATCATAAGAAGGCTATGGCTGTTTTTTGTGTCTTTAAATAAACTTATAAGGTCTTTCCAAAATTGTTATAAGATTTAATCAATTTTGTTTTGACCGACAGCATACTTACGTTTATTCTACTGATGAGGGTTTCTTTGGCTCAAAGGATCCTGCATCAGAGACTGTATTTGACAAATCTTTTTTTATTTATTTTTTAACATTTTTTGTTCTTTATTAAGGAAGTTTTTAACATTTTAGGTATTAGGAGTCTAGTTCTCCTATTAAATATGTTATATTCATTTAAAGATTTCTTTAAATTGCTCCTGAGTTTTTTTTTTCATATTCTAGATGTTATCTATGATATGTTTGCTAGAATGGTTTAAACCTGATTCCTTTTTGGGAATGTACTACTATATCTATGGAAGTTAGTACTTATTTTCAGGATCTTTTTTAAGTTTCAATCTTACCTTAAAGAGCATATTTACATACGGTTTATATTCTTAGTTCAGCTATATCTATGACTGACATTGCTGCTCTCTCAACTTTATTATTGGACAGTTAGTATAAGCAGTTTTCAGATTCTGAAGTATATAACATTGTTAATTTACTTCAAAATGTATTCATTTTATTTATGATACTATATTTGTTGTCATTTAAGATCAATTTCAAATCTATGTTTTTAGCTTTTCTATTTAGAAGAGCTTCATGGTTTTAATCTTGAATTTTGACATGGTCTAAATATATTTTATTATCTCTATCTTGTTAGGATAATAATTTGGTTTTGATTTCTATTATCTCCACTATATCTGGAGTTAAGTTTTTTCTTTCATGTAATTGGCAAGAGTCCATGAGCTAGTGACGTATGGGAATATACAATCCTACCTGGAGGGGCAAAGTTTCCCAAACCTCAAAATGCCTATAAATACAACCCTCACCACACCCACAATTCAGTTTTACAAACTTTGCCTCCTATGGAGGTGCTGAAGTAAGTTTGTGCTTGATTTTCTTCATTGATATGCGCTTCTCAGCATTTTGAAGCCCGATTCCTCTGAGTACAGCGTTTGTCAGAGGTATGTGAAGGGAGTATCACCTATTGATTCTATGGTTTTCCTCACAGGAAATCTTTTCAAAGGTTTTCTGTTATCGGTCGTAGAGATTCATCTCCTACCTCCCTTTTCAGATCGACGATATACTCTCATATTCCATTACCTCTACTAATACTGTTTCAGTACTGGTTTGGCTATCTGCTATATGTGGATGGGTGTCTTTAGGTAAGTATGTTTTCATTACTTAAGACACTCTCTATGGTTTGGCACTTTATATAAAGTTTTAAATATATGTATTGTACTTATATTTGCCATGAGTCAGATTTATGTATATTTCCTTTTGAAGACTATCAGTTTCAAAATTGGGAAACATATTTAGTAAGTTATTTTTTATTACCTGGGGTGTCAGCCGCTCTGGAATCAATCCGGGATGTAACCCAACTGCTAGCGTGAATTGAAAGCACACGCTAGCACACTGAGAAATATCCAGGACGTGACCCACTCAGGAAGCAGATTAGAAGATAACAAAAATGAATATTGTTCCAGAATGCAGGAAAGCCACAAAGGATAAAACGTCCCTTTAAGTAGTACAAAGAACAAAAAGGAAATGCTCTTACTTTGAAGCTTCTGAAAAAGGTCCTCTTTAGCAGGCTTGTAAAACAAAGGAAAAGTTCTCTTTTGCAGCTTGTAAAAGTATAATGTCCCTTTAAGCAGGTTTATAACAAACAGAAAGGCAAAGTTCTCTTTTGCAGCTTGTAAAAGTAAATGTCCCTTTTAAGCAGGTGTATAACAAACAGAAAGGCAAAGTTCTCTTTTGCAGCTTGTAAAAGTATAATGTCCCTTTAAGCAGGTTTATAACAAACAGAAAGGCAAAGTTCTCTTTTGCAGCTTGTAAAAGTAAATGTCCCTTTTAAGCAGGTGTATAACAAACAGAAAGGCAAAGTTCTCTTTTGCAGCTTGTAAAAGTAAATGTCCCTTTTAAGCAGGTGTATAACAAACAGAAAGGCAAAGTTCTCTTTTGCAGCTTGTAAAAGTAAAATGTCCCTTTAAGCAGGTCTTGTTTAACAAAGAATAGGTTTAAAGGTAAAGGCCAAAGCAAGGTCAGGCAGGCAGAAGTCGGCATCCAAATATCAGCAAAAGGTATAGGCAAAAGACAGGGTCAGGCAAGCAGAAGTCGGCATCCAAGTGTCAGCAAAAGGGTAATAGCTACAGGCAAGGTCAGGCAGGCAGAAGTCAATGTCCAAATATCAGCAAGTAGGGATTAGGCAAGAGGCTTGGTCAGGCAGGCAGAAGTCGGTACACAGAAGAATAAAACTGATATGGTACTCACAATCCAGGGAAACAAACAAACGGGCCCAGATTCAGATCTCCCGCCGAGATTTAAAGGGCAGGAGCGTAACCGTCATCAGAGGGGTGTGAGAGAAAGCGTCATGTTGCTAAGCAACATGACGTCAGAGACACAGAGGAGTTCCGGGAGCCGCGGCGACACGGCGATGAACGGAAGCGCTCATGACAGCACCCCCTCCTCAAGGGCCCCTCCGGGGGACAGGACCAGGTCTATCAGGATGAGTCTTGTGGAAGGTCTTGACCAATATTGGAGCATTTACTTGATGAGCAGGTTCCCAAGAACGTTCCGTGACTGGATAACCCTTCCAATGAATGAGATAATACAATTTCTTGCCCCGCAATTTGGAATCTAGAATATGGCTGATCTCAAACTCAGGATGTCCATGCACCAATAACGGTGGAGGTTTAGAAAAAGGCTTAGAATACCTGTTAATCATCACAGGTTTTAAAAGAGAAACATGGAATACCGGATGGACTTTGAGAGACTTGGGTAAAGCTACCCGATAAGCAGTGGAACATACCTGACCCAGTATTCGGAAAGGACCCACATATCGTGGTCCCAATTTGTTAGAAGGTTGTTTCAGGCGAAGAAATCGAGAGGAAATCCAAACTTTATCACCAGGGCGATATTTGGGAGCCTTTTTCCGTCGAAGATCCGAAAAGAACTTGTAACGTCTAGAAGTTACAGAAAGAATACGATGTATCTTCTGCCAATGTCGAGTTAATCTTCGGGCTGTAAGATCAGAAGCAGGATTCACTGTGGAGGAAGTATGCAAAGGGAACGTCCTAGGCTGATATCCGTAAGCTGCATGAAAAGGAGAAGTCTGAAGGGAGGAATTGTACCGGGCATTATGGGCCAATTCAGCCAAAGGAAGGTAAGAAGTCCAGTTAGAATGATAATGATCCACATAATGTCTAAGATATGTTTCAAGACACTGGTTTACTCTTTCAGTCTGACCATTCGATTGTGGGTGGTGAGAAGTAGAGAGAGATATAGTAGTACCAAAATGTTTACAAAGTGACCTCCAAAATCGAGAAACGAATTGTACCCCTCTATCTGAAACAATATCAAGAGGAAATCCATGGATTCTTACAATATGTAGAATAAAAAGTTCAGAGAGTCTTTTGGCAGATGGTAATCCTGGCAAGGGTACAAAATGAGCCGTCTTAGTGAACCTGTCGACCACCACCCAGATAGTATTGTTCCCAGTGGACAAGGGAAGATCGGTAATAAAGTCCATGGATACATGAGTCCAAGGCTGGTGAGGTATAGGCAATGGTTGGAGTAATCCTGAAGGAAGTTGGCGTGGAGTTTTGTTCATGGCACATTGTGTGCATACTGAGACGTAATCCTTCACATCTTGAGAGAGTGTAGGCCACCAGACATGTTGTTTGAGGTTTCGAGTGGTAATACTGATGCCAGGATGTCCAGAAAGGGGACTATCATGAGCCCAAAATAAAATCTTGGAACGAAGGCGTTCAGGAACAAAGAGTAAACCATTGGGAGGTTTACAGGACAAAGGAAGACGCTCTTGAGCGGACTGTAATTCTTGTAACCAAGAAGTTGTTAACTGGGCAATGACTTCATGAGGTTGGAGAATGGTACCAGACTCAGGAACTGGGGTATCTTGAAATTGTCTGGAAAGTGCGTCTGCTTTAATATTTTTTGAACCAGGTATGTAAGACAAATTATAGTGAAACCGAGAGAAGAATAAGGACCAGCGTGCTTGCCTGGAATTTAGTCGTTTGGCTGTTTGGAGATACAGAAGGTTCTTATGATCAGTAAGTATAGTAAATGGCAAAGAAGTACCTTCCAGCCAATGTCTCCATTCATCCAATGCCATCTTGATGGCAAGCAACTCTTTATTCCCTACGTCATAGTTAAATTCGGAAGGAGTGAATTTTTTAGAGAAAAAAGCAACAGGATGAATCCTTCCAGTCTCTGGTATTCGTTGAGACAGAACCGCTCCAGCAGCAACAGAGGAAGCATCCACCTCCAGAATAAATTGAAACTCAGGATTTGGATGACGAAGGATAGGAGCTGAGGAAAAAGCTTCTTTGAGAGATTCAAAAGCTTCTATAGCCTCAGACGGCCATACTTTACAGTTTTGTCCTTTTCTTGTGAGAGAAGTAAGAGGAGAAGTAATAGTAGCAAAATTCTTGATGAACTTTCTGTAATAATTGGCGAAGCCTAGGAAACGTTGTAAAGCCTTCAAAGAATCAGGTCTAGGCCAATCCAAAATGGCAGAAAGTTTAGTAGGGTCCATTTCGAATCCAGATGCCGATATTACATAACCCAGAAAGGGTATGATTTTTTGATGGAAAGAACATTTCTCCAGTTTAGCAAACAGATGGAATTCTCTTAGACGTTGAAGTACTTTCTTGACGTGGTGCACATGATCTTGGTGGTTCTGAGAAAAAATTAAGATGTCGTCCAGGTATATGATAACAAAAATATTCAAAAAATCACGAAAGATCTCATTTACAAAATGCTGGAAAACCGCCGGAGCATTGCATAGCCCAAAGGGCATGACCAAATATTCATAATGCCCAAATCGAGTGTTAAAGGCAGTCTTCCACTCATCTCCTTTGCGTATACGGATCAAGTTGTATGCACCACGTAGGTCGAGTTTGGTGAAAATGGTGGCTCCCTGAAGATAAGTAAAAAGTTCAGGAATAAGGGGCAGAGGATAACTGTTCTTGATGGTAATCTGATTCAATCCACGATAATCAATACAGGGTCTTAATCCGCCATCCTTTTTTCCCACAAAAAAGAAACCAGCCCCTACAGGGGAAGAGGAGGGTCGAATAAATCCTCTAGCCAGATTGTCTTTTATATATTCTTCCAGAGCCATGTTTTCTGGTTTAGAAAGTGGATATGTTTTGCCTCGAGGATAGGCAGCCCCAGGAAGGAGGTCAATGGGACAATCAAAAGGGCGATGAGGAGGAAGACGTTCCGCTTCTTTTTTGGAGAAGACATCCACAAAGTCATGGTAATGCATAGGTAAGGATTCCGGAGTTTCAACTGTGAGAGCAATAGTGAGTGGTAACTTAGTAATCTCTTGAAGACATTTAGTCTGGCATGTAGATCCCCAGGAAGTGAGTTCACCGAAAGTCCAAGAAAAAATGGGATTGTGAATCTGGAGCCAGGGTAATCCCAAGATAATGGGAAATTGCGGAGTGGGAATGACATCGAAACAAATTGTCTCAGAATGAAGTATTCCTACGGTGAGGATTAAGGGTTGAGTAGAAAACTGAATGTATCCAGAACCCAAAGGATCTCCACTGACCGTAGAGACTGAAATGGAATACTCCTTCTTTAGTAAGGGTATAGAATGAGTAGAAACAAATGTAGAGTCAATGAACACACCTCCAGCACCAGAATCAATTAGGGCTTGGGTATAGATCTTCTTTTGTCCAATTAGAAGAGTTACTGGAACAAAGAGTTTCTTGTATAGGGAATGACCACTATTTTGGCTTAACTCAGTTCCCTGGACTAGAGTTAAGCCCTGGCTTTTACTGGCCTAGTAGGACAATCCCTTAATAAATGTCCTTTAAGGCCACAGTACAGACATAAGCCAAGAGTCCGTCTTCTTAAGCGTTCAGTCTCAGTTAATTTTATACTTCCTACTTCCATGGGTTCAGCCTGATCAGTAGTAGGAGAGGCTGGAGTGACTGGACTAGAAAAACGAGGAGCTAAACGAAAAGGAGTTCGAGTGGCAGTCCTCTGTGTTCTATCCTTTTCTTGTTGGCGTTCACGAAACCTGGCGTCGAGACAGATACAGAGATTTATTAAGGCTTCTAAGGACTCTGGAAGTTCACGATACACCAATTCATCCTTGAGACGCTCAGAAAGTCCTTTACGGAAAGCGGCTCTGAGTGCTCCCTGATTCCAAGTGGTTTCAGAGGCAAGGGTGCGGAACTCAATTGCATATTGAGAGACTGGTTGATTTCCTTGACGTAAATCCAGGAGAGTTGCTTCAGCAGCGGATGACCTTCCAGGTTTATCGAATACGTTTGAGAATGTAGATAGAAATGTATCAACATCCAACAGTATAGGATCATTCTTTTCTAGCAAAGGTGACACCCAAGCCAAGGCTTTTCCTTTCATTAAGGAAATAAGAAACGTGATTCTAGAAGAGGCAGTAGCAAAGAGAGTAGGGCTATTTCGGAAATGAAGACGGCATTGATTCAAAAAGCCTCTACATTCTTCAGGATTCCCATCATATTTATCCGGAAGAGGAATCCTGGGACTTAGTTGTACCTGAGACTGATTGTTAGGAATCGGAGGAGGTAATGCCTCAATCGGATTTGGATTGGGATTAGGATTGGGAGGTGTGGTAGCAACCAAATTTTGTAATAGAGCAGTAATTTGATCAAGTTTAGTGTCCAGAGACTGCAAGTGAGTGGCATGAGAACCCAAGAGCTGTCCCTGGTGAGCCACGGCCATAGATAATTCAGTGGGGTCCATTTTTATGGCCCGTTTGTAATGTCAGCCGCTCTGGAATCAATCCGGGATGTAACCCAACTGCTAGCGTGAATTGAAAGCACACGCTAGCACACTGAGAAATATCCAGGACGTGACCCACTCAGGAAGCAGATTAGAAGATAACAAAAATGAATATTGTTCCAGAATGCAGGAAAGCCACAAAGGATAAAACGTCCCTTTAAGTAGTACAAAGAACAAAAAGGAAATGCTCTTACTTTGAAGCTTCTGAAAAAGGTCCTCTTTAGCAGGCTTGTAAAACAAAGGAAAAGTTCTCTTTTGCAGCTTGTAAAAGTATAATGTCCCTTTAAGCAGGTTTATAACAAACAGAAAGGCAAAGTTCTCTTTTGCAGCTTGTAAAAGTAAATGTCCCTTTTAAGCAGGTGTATAACAAACAGAAAGGCAAAGTTCTCTTTTGCAGCTTGTAAAAGTATAATGTCCCTTTAAGCAGGTTTATAACAAACAGAAAGGCAAAGTTCTCTTTTGCAGCTTGTAAAAGTAAATGTCCCTTTTAAGCAGGTGTATAACAAACAGAAAGGCAAAGTTCTCTTTTGCAGCTTGTAAAAGTAAATGTCCCTTTTAAGCAGGTGTATAACAAACAGAAAGGCAAAGTTCTCTTTTGCAGCTTGTAAAAGTAAAATGTCCCTTTAAGCAGGTCTTGTTTAACAAAGAATAGGTTTAAAGGTAAAGGCCAAAGCAAGGTCAGGCAGGCAGAAGTCGGCATCCAAATATCAGCAAAAGGTATAGGCAAAAGACAGGGTCAGGCAAGCAGAAGTCGGCATCCAAGTGTCAGCAAAAGGGTAATAGCTACAGGCAAGGTCAGGCAGGCAGAAGTCAATGTCCAAATATCAGCAAGTAGGGATTAGGCAAGAGGCTTGGTCAGGCAGGCAGAAGTCGGTACACAGAAGAATAAAACTGATATGGTACTCACAATCCAGGGAAACAAACAAACGGGCCCAGATTCAGATCTCCCGCCGAGATTTAAAGGGCAGGAGCGTAACCGTCATCAGAGGGGTGTGAGAGAAAGCGTCATGTTGCTAAGCAACATGACGTCAGAGACACAGAGGAGTTCCGGGAGCCGCGGCGACACGGCGATGAACGGAAGCGCTCATGACATGGGGTATTGTCTTTTCTTCAAATTTGACTGCTTTTTCATTATTTTTCGCGGGCAAAATTAGGCTTGCGAGGTCGCAAAATGCTGATATTTATTGCGTCATTCTTGGCGCTAAGGAGCATTCGGTGACGCAAATTCGTAATTTCCAACGTCTTAGTTGACGCCAGGTTTTCTTACACAAGCTTGTGTCTGCCATGACGTGAGTTCCGTCATTTCCGGATGTTAGCGCCAAAAAATGTCATTTTGCGTTGTGCATCATACTTGGCGCCAAATAATTTATTTATTTATTTAAACCCCACTTCCTATATGCCTCTTGCTCTGTTTTATGCTCAGAGGGCTATGCTGTTTGCATTTTTCTTTCATGTAATTTGCAAGAGTCCATGAGCTAATGACGTATGGGATATACAATCCTACCAGGAGGGGCAAAGTTTTCCAAACCTCAAAATGCCTATAAATACACCCCTCACCACACCCACAATTCAGTTTTACAAACTTTTCCTCCTATGGAGGTGGTGAAGTAAGTTTGTGCTAAGATTTCTATGTTGATATGCGCTTCTCAGCATTGTTGAAGCCCGATTCCTCTCAGAGTACAGCGAATGTCAGAGGGACGTGAAGGGAGTATCACTTATGAATACGATGATTTCCCTAACGGGGGTCTATTTCATAGGTTCTCTGTTATCGGTCGTAGAGATTCATCTCCTACTAGACGTGCATGGCGGAAAAATTTGGATCGATTCAGATTTTTTCGATTTTCGGAGCGATTCGAATTCGGAAAAATTTGAATCAATTCGGTTCGGATTCATTCGAATTCAAATACATTTGGTTCAGATTTGTTTCGGATTCATTCAGATTCGAATAAATTCGGCTGGATTCGGTTCGGTTCGGAAATTCGGAATTTCGGTAAGTGTTAGGTGGGATTAGACTAGTATTATGTACTGTACATTAGGTGTAACCCATAGCAGAGTGATATAACCTAATATACTGTACAATACTAGTGTAATCCATGGCCATCCGAATCTACCGAATAAATCCGAATTTCCGAACCGAATCGCACATGTCTATCTCCTACCTCCCTTTTCAGATCGACGATATACTCTCAATTTACCATTACCTCTACTGATAGCCAAACCAGTACTGAAACAGTTATCTGATATATGTGGATGGGTGTCTTTTGGTAAGTATGTTTTTTATTACTTAAGACACCTCGGCTATGGTTTGGCACTTTATGCATTTATATAAATTTCTAAATATATGTATTGTACTTATATTTGCCATGAGTCAGGTTCATGTATTTCCTTCTGTCAGTTTCATATTTGGGGAATCTAAACATTTTTTTTAAGAAATTTATTTCTTAACTGGGGTTTAGTCTTTTTTTTAATTGACTACTTCTTGCAAATTGCGTCATTCTTGGCGCGAAAATATTTTTGGCGCGGAAAAATACGTCTGACGCAACTTTGTAATTTCCGGCATCATATTCGACGCTGAGACCTTTCACACGGTTGCGTCATTAGTGACGCGAGTGTGTCATTTCATTATTTCAAACTTTTTCATTATTTCAATACCCCATTGATGTTTGCCTCTTGCCTTTTTCTCTATCAGAGGGCTATGCTATTTGTATTTTTTCCCATTCCTGAAACTGTCATATAAGGAAATAGATAATTTTGCTTTATATGTTGTTTGTTCTCTTACATTTTGCAAGATGTCTCAATCTGATCCTGCCTCAGAAGTTTTTGCTGGAACATTGCTGCCTGATATCGGTTCTACCAAAGCTAAGTGCATTTGTTGTAAAATTGTAGAAATGATTTCGCCGAATGTCATTTGTAATAGTGGTCATGATAAACTTTTCTTTCATGTAATTAGCAAGAGTCCATGAGCTAGTGACGTATGGGATATACATTCCTACCAGGAGGGGCAAAGTTTCCCAAAAAATGCCTATAAATACACCCCTCACCACACCCACAATTCAGTTTTACAAACTTTGCCTCCGATGGAGGTGGTGAAGTAAGTTTGTGCTAGATTCTACGTTGATATGCGCTCTGCAGCAAGTTGGAGCCCGGTTTTCCTCTCAGCGTGCAGTGAATGTCAGAGGGATGTGAGGAGAGTATTGCCTATTTGAATGCAGTGATCTCCTTCTACGGGGTCTATTTCATAGGTTCTCTGTTATCGGTCGTAGAGATTCATCTCTTACCTCCCTTTTCAGATTGACGATATACTCATATATACCATTACCTCTGCTGATTCTCGTTTCAGTACTGGTTTGGCTTTCTACAAACATGTAGATGAGTGTCCTGGGGTAAGTAAATCTTATTTTCTGTGACACTCTAAGCTATGGTTGGGCACTTTGTTTATAAAGTTCTAAATATATGTATTCAAACATTTATTTGCCTTGACTCAGAATGTTCAACATTCCTTATTTTTCAGACAGTCAGTTTCATATTTGGGATAAATGCATTTGTTTCAATCATTTTTTCTTACTTTAAAAAATTTGACTTTTTCCCTGTGGGCTGTTAGGCTCGCGGGGGCAGAAAATGCTTCATTTTATTGCGTCATTCTTGGCGCGGACTTTTTTGGCGCAAATTTTTTTTTCTGTTTCCGGCGTCATACGTGTCGCCGGAAGTTGCGTCACTTTTTTGACGTTTTTTTGCGTCAAAAATGTTGGCGTTCCGGATGTGGCGTCATTTTTGGCGCCAAAAGCATTTAGGGGCCAAATAATGTGGGCGTCTTTTTTGGCGCTAAAAAATATGGGCGTCATTTTTTGTCTCCACATTATTTAAGTCTCATTATTTATTGCTTCTGGTTGCTAGAAGCTTGTTCACTGGCATTTTTTTCCCATTCCTGAAACTGTCATTTAAGGAATTTGATCAATTTTGCTTTATATGTTATTTTTTTCTTTTACATATTGCAAGATGTTCCACGTTGCAACTGAGTCAGAAGATACTTCAGGAAAATCACTGCCCAGTGCTGGAGCTACCAAGCTAAGTGTATCTGCTATAAACTTTTGGTATCTGTTTCTCCAGCTGTTGTTTGTATTGCATGTCATGTCAAACTTATTAATGCAGATAAAATTTCCTTTAGTACTGTTACATTACCTGTTGCTGTTCCGTCAACATCTAATTTTCAGAGTGTTCCTGATAACATAAGAGATTTTATTATTTTTTTAAATCCATTAAGAAGGCTATGTCTGTTATTTCTCCTTCTAGTATACATAAAAGTCTTTTAAAACTTCTCTTTTTTCAGATGAATTTTTAAATGAACATCATCATTCTGATACTGATAATGGTTCTTCTGGTTCAGAGGTTTCTGTCTCAGAGGTTGATGCTGATAAATCTTTGTATTTGTTCAAGATGGAATTTATTCGTTCTTTACTTAAAGAAGTATTATTTGCATTAGAAATAGAGGATTCTGGTCCTCTTGATACTAAATGTAAACGTTTAAATAAGGTTTTTAAATCTCCTGTAGTTATTCCAGAAGTGTTTAATCTCCCTGATGCTATTTCTGAAGTAATTTCCAGGGAATGGAATAATTTGGGTAATTTATTTACTCCTTCTAGACGTTTAAGCAATTATATCCTGTGCCATCTGACAGATTAGAGTTTTTTGGGACAAAAATCCCTAAGGTTATGGGGCTGTCTCTACTCCTGCTAATGTACTACTATTCCTACGGCAGATAGTACTTCATTTAAGGATCCTTTAGATAGGAAAATTGAATCCTTTCTAAGAAAAGCTTACTTATGTTCAGGTAATCTTCTTAGACCTGCTATATTTTTAGCGGATGTTGCTGCAGCTTCAACTTTTTGGTTAGAAGCTTTAGCGCAACAAGTAACAGATCATAATTTTATAGCATTATTATTATTCTATAACATGCTAATATTTTTATTGGTGATACCATCTTTTGATATCATTAGAGTTGATGTCAGGTATATGTCTCTAGCTATTTTAGCTAGAAAAGCTTTATGGATTAAACTTGGAATGCTGATATGTCTTCTAAGTCAACTTTGCTTTCCCTTTCTTTCCAGGGTAAATAATCATTTTCGTTCCTTTCCTCACAACAAGGAACAAAAGCCTGATCCTTCATCCTCAGGAGCGGTATCAGTTTGGAAACTATTTCCAGTTTGGAATATATCCAAGCCTTATAGAAACCTATAGCCAGCTCCTAAGTACCTATGAAGATGCGGCCCTTATTCCAGCTCAGCTGGTATGGGGCAGATTACGTTTTCTTCAAAGAAATTTGGATCAATTCCGTTCTCAATCTCTGGTTTCAGAACATTGTTTCAGAAAGGTACAGAATTGGCTTCAAGTTAAGGCCTCCTGCTAAGAGATTTTTTTCTTTCCCGTGTCCCAGTTAACACAGCAAAGGCTCAGCATTTCTGAAATGTGTTTCAGATCTAGAGTTGGCTGGAGTAATTATGCCAGTTCCAGTTCTGGAACAGGGGCTGGGGTTTTATTTTATCTCTTCATTGTACCAAAGAAGGTCAATTCCTTCAGACCAGTTCCGGATCTATCATTATTGAATCGTTATGTTAGGATACCAACATTCAAGATGGTTTCTGTAGGATTTTCCTGCCTTTTGTTTAGCAAGGGCATTATATGTCTACAATAGATTTACAGGATGTGTATCTGCATATTCCGATTCATCCAGATCACTTTTAGTGTCTGAGATTCTCTTTTTAGACAAGCATTACCAGTTTTGTGGCTCTACCGTTTGGCCTAGCCTCAGTTCCAAGAATTTTTTTCAAAGGTTCTCGGTGCCCTTCTTTCTGTAATCAGAGAACAGGGTTTTGGTATTTCCTTATTTGGACGATATCTTGGTACTTGCTCAGTCTTCTCATTTTCGAAGAATCTCATACGAATCGACTTGTGTTGTTTCTTCAAGTTCATGGTTGGAGGATCAATTTATCAATCAGTTCATTGATTCCTCAGACAAGGGTAACCTTTTTAGGTTTCTAGATAGATTCAGTGTCTATGACTCTGTCCTTGTCAGACAAGAGAAGTTTAACATTGATATCAGCTTGTCAAAACCTTCAGTCACAATCATTCCCTTTGGTAGCCTTATGCATGGAAATGTTAGGTCTTAGGACTGCCGCATCAGATGCGATCTCCTTTGCTCGTTTTCACATGCGACCTCTTCAGCTCTGTATGCTGAACCAATGGTGCAGGGATTACTCAAAGATATCTCAATTAATATCTTTAAACCGATTTTACGACACTCTCTGACATGGTGGACAGATCACCATCGTTTAGTTCAGGGGGCTTCTTTGTTCTTCCGACCTGGACTATAATCTCACAGATGCAAGTCTTACAGGTTGGGGAGCTGTGTGGGGGTATCTGACGGCACAAGGGGTTTGGGAATCTCAGGAGGTGAGATTTCCGATCAATATTTTGGAACTCCGTGCAATTTTCAGAGCTCTTCAGTCTTGGCCTCTTCTGAAGAGAGAGTTGTTCATTTGTTTTCAGATAGACAATGTCACAACTGTGGCATACATCAATCATCAAGGAGGGACTCACAGTCCTCTGGCTATGAAAGAAGTATCTCGAATTTTGGTTTGGGCGGAATCCAGCTCCTGTCTAATCTCTGCGGTTCATATCCCAGGTATGGACAATTGGAAAGCGGATTATCTCAGTCGCCAAACGTTGCACTTGGGCGAATGGTCTCTTCACCCAGAGGTATTTCCTCAGATTGTTCAAATGTGGGAACTCCCAGAAATAGATCTGATGGCTTCTCATCTAAACAAGAAACTTCCCTGGTATCTGTCCGGATCCCGGGATCCTCGGGCGGAGGCAGTGGATGCATTTTCACTTCCTTGGAAGTATCATCCTGCCTATATCTTTCTGCCTCTAGTTTTTCTTCCAAGAGTAATCTCCAAGATTCTGAAGGAATGCTCGTTTGTTCTGCTGGTAGCTCCGGCATGGCCTCACAGGTTTTGGTATGCGGATCTGGTCCGGATGGCCTCTTGCCAACCATGGACTCTTCCGTTAAGACCAGACCTTCTGTCGCAAGGTCCTTTTTTCCATCAGGATCTGAAATCCTTAAATTTAAAGGTATGGAGATTGAACGCTTGATTCTTGGTCAAAGAGGTTCTCTGACTCTGTGATTAATACTATGTTACAGGCGCGTAAATCTGTATCTAGAGAGATATATTATAGAGTCTGGAAGACTTATATTTCTTGGTGTCTTTCTCATCATTTTTTGGCATTCTTTTAGAATACCGAGAATTTTACAGTTTCTTCAGGATGGTTTAGATAAGGGTTTGTCCGCAAGTTCCTTGAAAGGTCAAATCTCTGCTCTTTCTGTTCTTTTTCATAGAAAGATTGCTATTCTTCCTGATATTCATTGTTTTGTACAAGCTTTGGTTCGTATAAAACCTGTCATTAAGTCAATTTCTCCTCTTTGGAGTTTGAATTTGGTTCTGGGGGCTCTTCAAGCTCCTCCGTTTGAACCTATGCATTCATTGGACATTAAATTACTTTCTTGGAAAGTTTTGTTCCTTTTGGCAATCTCTTCTGCCAGAAGAGTTTCTGAATTATCTGCTCTTTCTTGTGAGTCTCCTTTTCTGATTTTTCATCAGGATAAGGCGGTGTTGCGAACTTCTTTTGATTTTTTACCTAAAGTTGTGAATTCCAACAACATTAGTAGAGAATTTGTGGTTCCTTCATTATGTCCTAATCCTAAGAATTCTAGGGAGAAATCGTTGCATTCTTTGGATGTTGTTAGAGCTTTGAAATATTATGTTGAAGCTACTAAGTCTTTCCGTAAGACTTCTAGTTTATTTGTTATCTTTTCCGGTTCTAGAAAAGGCCAGAAAGCTTCTGCCATTTCTTTGGCATCTTGGTTGAAATCTTTATTTCATCATGCTTATTTCGAGTCGGGTAAAACTCCGCCTCTAAGGATTACAGTTCATTCTACTAGTTCAGTTTCTACTTCCTGGGCGTTTAGGAATGAAGCTTCGATTGATCAGATTTGCAAAGCAGCAACTGGGTCCTCTTTGCATACTTTTTCTAAATTCTACCATTTTGATGTGTTTTCTTCTTCTGAAGCAGTTTTTGGTAGAAAAGTACTTCTGGCAGTGGTTTCAGTTTGAATCTTCTGCTTATGTTTTTCATTAAACTTTATTTTGGGTGTGGATTATTTTCAGCAGGAATTGGCTGTCTTTATTTTATCCCTCCCTCTCTAGTGACTCTTGTGTGGAAAGATCCACACCTTGGGTAGTCATTATCCCATACGTCACTAGCTCATGGACTCTTGCTAATTACATGAAAGAAAACATAATTTATGTAAGAACTTACCTGATAAATTCATTTCTTTCATATTAGCAAGAGTCCATGAGGCCCGCCCTTTTTTTGTGGTGGTTATGATTTTTTTGTATAAAGCACAATTATTCCAATTCCTTATTTTATATGCTTTCGCACTTTTTTCTTATCACCCCACTTCTTGGCTATTCGTTAAACTGAATTGTGGGTGTGGTGAGGGGTGTATTTATAGGCATTTTAAGGTTTGGGAAACTTTGCCCCTCCTGGTAGGAATGTATATCCCATACGTCACTAGCTCATGGACTCTTGCTAATATGAAAGAAATGAATTTATCAGGTAAGTTCTTACATAAATTATGTTTTACATGCAGATAGTGTATCCATCAGTAATAGTACATTGCCAGTTGCAGTTCCTTCAACTTCTAATGTGCATGATATACCTGTAAATTTTAAAGAATTTGTTTCTGATTCTATCCTGAAGGCTTTGTCTGCATTTCCACCTTCTAATAAACGTAAAAGGTCTTTTAAAACTTCTCATTTAGTTGATGAAATTTCAAATGACCAACATAATAATTTATCCTCTTCTGATGAGGATCTATCTGATACAGAAGATCCTTCCTCAGACATTGACACTGACAAATCTACTTATTTATTTAAAATAGAGTATATGCGTTCTTTATTAAAAGAAGTGTTCATTACTTTGGATATTGAGGTAACCAGTCCTCTTGACGTTCAGTCTAATAAACGTTTAAATTCTGTTTTTAAACCTCCTGTGGTTTCTCCAGGGGTTTTTCCTATTCCTGAGGCTATTTCTGGTATGGTTTCTAAGGAATGGAATAAGCCAGGTACTTATTTTATTCCTTCTTCAAGGTTTAAAAAATTGTATCCTTTACCAGCAAAATCTATAGAGTTTTGGGAAAAAATCCCCAAAATTGATGGGGCTATTTCTACTCTTGCTAAACATACCACTATTCCTATGGAAGATAGTACTTCCTTTAAGGATCCTTTAGATAGGAAGCTTGAATCTTATCTAAGGAAGGCCTATTTATATTCAGGTCATCTTCTCAGACCTGCAATTTGTTTGGCTGATGTTGCGGCTGCATCAACTTTCTGGTTGGAGAATTTAGCGTAACAGGAATTGGATTCTGACTTATCTAGCATTATTCGCTTACTGCAATATGCTAATCATTTTATTTGTGATGCCATTTTTGATATTATCAAAATTGACGTTAGATCCATGTCTTTAGCTATATTAGCTAGAAGAGCTTTGTGGCTTAAATCTTGGAATGTTGATATGACATCTAAATCTAGATTACTATCTCTTTCCAAGGTAATCATTTATTTGTTTTTCAGTTGGATTCTATTATTTCAACTGTCACTGGGGGAAAGGGAGTTTTTCTGCCTCAAGATAAAAAACCTAAGGGTAAATCTAAGGCTTCTAACCGTTTTCGTTCCTTTCGTCAGAATAAGGAACAAAAACTCAATCCTCCCCCCAAGGAATCTGCTTCCAATTGGAAGCCTTCCTCAAATTGGAATAAATCCAAGCCATTTAGGAAACCAAAGTCAGCCCCTAAGTCCGCATGAAGGTGCAGCCCTCATTCCAGCTCAGCTGTTAGGGGGCAGATTAAGGTTTTTCAAGGATATTTGGATAAAATCTGTCCAAAATCAATGTATTCATAGCATTATCTCTCAAGGGTATAAAATAGGATTCAGAGTAAGACCTCCTGTGAGAAGATTTTTTCTCTCGCGTATCTCAGCAAATCCAGTAAAAGCTCAGGCTTTCCTGAAGTGTGTTTCAGACCTGGAGTCTTCAGGGGTAATCATGCCAGTTCCTTTTCAGGAACAAGGTTTGGGGTTTTATTCAAATCTATTCATTGTCCCAAAAAAGGAAAATTTATTCAGACCAGTTCTGGATCTGAAAATTTTGAATCGTTATGTAAGAGTACCAACTTTCAAGATGGTGACTATAAGGACTATTCTGCCTTTTGTTCAGCAAGGACATTTATATGTCCACAATAGACTTGCAGGATGCATACCTTCATATTCTGATTCATCCAGAACATCAGTTTCTGAGATTCTCTTTTCTAAACAAGCATTACCAATTTGTTGCTCTTCCATTTGGCCTAGCAACAGCTCCAAGAATCTTTTCAAAGGTTCTGGGTGCCCTACTCTCTGTAATCAGAGAACAGGGTATTGCGATGTTTCCTTATTTGGATGATATCTTGGTACTAGCTCAGTCTTTACATACTGCAGAATCTCACATGAATCAACTAGTGTTGTTTCTTCGGAAACATGGTTGGAGGATCAATTTACCAAAAAGTTTCTTGATTCCTCAGACAAGGGTCACCTTTTTAGGCTTCCAGATAGAGACAGAATCATGGACACTGAATCTAACAGTCAAGAGACGTTTAAAATTGGTTGCAGCCTGCCGGCACCTTCAGTCTCAGTCATTCCCTTCAGTGGCTATGTGCATGGAAGTTTTAGGTCTCATGACTGCAGCATCGGACGCGATCCCCTTTGCTCATTTTCACATGAGACCTCTACAGCTTTGTATGCTGAACCAATGGTGCAGGGATTATACAAATATATCACAATTAATATCATTAAATCCCGGAGGGGGCGGAGCTTGCCAAGCTGTCTGCTGGTCGCAATATATTGAAGCTCTGCAGACCAAGTTCTATATTTCTAATTATATCCTACTTTTTTCTTTTTATTTATACCCCATTGTGTCACTAACCCTCAGGAGAACTCATCTTCTCATACTTGGTGTGAGGATTGTAAGCCGGAAGAGCCATTTAACAAGCCTTTACAGTGAACTTTCTACTGCGCCACAGCTTGTAACGGCCTACCCGCTGAGCTTCCGGTTCAGCTTTGGATCTCTCTCCCTCGGCTCCTACTACTTCTGTCTGTCAGCTCACCGCCAAGTCTGGTCTTACTGCCTCTCCGCACCACCTGGCTAGTACTGCGGACTATTGGCAGCCATAGAGAGGAGAGCACAACACCCTCAATCCTCCCAGAGTGATCCGTCCTAGCGGTGCCACTTGCATGACAGAGGCGCTGCATACTCAAGTATATAACACTCGCACCGCTCCTCTACATTACCTCTCTAGCAGTTTCAGTGGGGACCAGCTCCTTTCTGACTACCATCCGGACTCGACCTTGGACCACAGAGTACCCCGCAGGGATAAGGAAGCTCCATCTTACCACCCCTCAGGGTAAGACGTTCTGGTACTGTTTTGCTTTAGGGGGAGGTCACACAACGTAACTTAGCTAACCCCATACAAGCCTGATCTCATAAATATTGTTTCTGCTAGTGCCTCTGGCCCAAAACCTCCACATAAACTGGTAGTTGTTCATTATTAACTGCACCATACTGCCATATTTTCTATCAGGGAGCTCTGAGGCTTTTCATTTATCTATTGGCACCCCACCTTCATATTGGGATTTTATTCTCCATAAGACTGATACACTGAGGCAGCAAGTGATACAGCTAGTTGGAGAGTTTTTACCCTTATTCACCCCAGTCTTCTCATCTCCTACAACTGCATAGGAACAGGCGCACATTACTTGAACTGGACCCTCTCAATAATCTCCCTGCTATTCTACTCCCCATTCTGACTCCCCAAAGGGGCGATTACTTGCAGGTACTATTAGGCCACCCAACACCTGAGAATTAACCTCTGAAAACCTCCTGACAACAATATACTACTCCTACCCGGATTGAAGCTTCCTGATATTACAACTGCCTATCCTCTCTCCCCCCCCCCCTTTCCCGTCGCCCCTCATTGCCTATGGGTCATATCCCATAAAACCTTTTTCCCTACTCGCTCGGCAGAGAGCAATTCCCCTGGGAGAGAGGCCATCTTAGTGTGCAGCAAGTGATCTCCACCAGAATACATCCCTGATTTCAAGCGGATAGCTTACTACCTCATGCTGGGCTAAACACCACGACCCGGAGGGTACCGGACACATACTCTCTGCTCCTCACCCTAACGCAGAATCCTATTCTACTAAGATTGATAAGAAGGTATAAACATCACAGATCTGTCTTGTAGGTGATGGCCCACTTACAAAGGAAGAAACAGAAACATAGCGGCCTGCCGAAGCGGACTCTTTTGGATCATTTTTCCAATAAGAACTCATTTGAACAAGACATGTCTGACGATGACTCAAGAGACTCAATTACATCCTCTAAAGAGCCCTCCAGAGCTTTATCCCACTCTTCAGAGAGAATTGCTCACTCATCTTCTTCTATACTCGAATCCATTAAGGAATTGTCAAGCAAGATGGACTCACACTACTCGTCATTGAAACATGAGCTCAAAACCTCTGTCTCTGAATTGAAGAGAGACATCTCTTTGCTTGGCGAGAGAACAGAGTCCCTGGAAAAAAAACAGGAAGACCTACACGTAGACCACTCCAACCTGCTTGTCTACGCTCAGTCCCTTGCTGAAATGATCACAGATCTTGAGTCTAAATTAGCTGATCAAGAAGACAGATCACGTCGCAACAACCTCAGAATCAGAGGTATCCCTGAGGACATTGGCCCTGCTGACCTCCCAAAACACCTGCAATCTCTCTTTTCAGAACTTTTAGGCCCCACTACAACACAGGAAAACCTCATTGACAGGGCCCATAGAGCTCTCAGGCCAAGAAATGCCCCATCAGGGTTGACGAGGGATGTTATTGTCCGCTTGCACTACTTCACATTTAAAGAAAGAGTGCTCAGGGCGTCATTTCAGAACAAGAATCTGAAGGATCCATTTCAGGACACACAGATCTTCCCAGACCTCTCATCTCACACTTTTTCTAGGAGACGGCTATTTCATCAGGTCACCCAATGTCTCCGCAACAACAATATCAAGTATAGATGGGGATTCCCTGTTCGGCTGTTCTTCCAAGTCAACGACTCATCATACATCATAACAACCCCGGAACAGGGCCTCAAGATTCTACAATCTCTGAAACTCCTACAACCTGATGGCATCCCCTCTGGCACCCAGGAAAATGCTAGGAAGCTCAATGCCACAACTCCCGCTTGGCAACCATCACCTCAAGCCTTCAGTTTTCATTCAGCAAGGAGAGACTCCTCCCCACCGCCTCCCAAAGGCCCTTAACTGTCCGAAATGAGGAACAAATTTGTGCATACCCTCCACTTTTGTCATTGAACTCTGCTAAACTTGCTGCTCCTTTGCCTCTCATTCCCCATCCTAAATGCTTTTGTCTCTTTCCCACAATGTTATCCGTATGTCAGAAGAGTCTGACATATCAGGACATTTAGTAACCAGAGACTCCCAGAATGAAGATGGGTAATGTACTGTACTGACATTCTTATTACTTTATAACTGCTAAGTTTTTCTTGTTTAATGTTTAGTATCTGTTTCAAGTTGCTTTATGTTATTTTATACAACTGTTACAAACGATGTAAGCTACCGTGTGCCAAACTACTTCTTAAGTTCTACTTGCTCTGACCAATTTACAATACCACAGAGATAAATTTAGTCGCTACTCCAGGATATAATATTTAGGGGGTCTTAACTAGTTTCACCACGTATACTTAGAACTTTAGAATTTTGGATTTATCTCCCTTTTACTCTCTCTCGAGACATTTAGCCTCTTGCTGACTGAAGAGGATTATGCACTAATAGGAAAAACTCAAATAACCATACCTCCCTTTTTGGTTCCCCCCTCAACATTTATTTTTCTATTTAACAAGTTAGGGTCATTTGCATACACATAGTCCTAAGTTACGGTATTCATATTACCCTCTAATATAGTAGATATGCTGCCCCCTCTCCCCCTCAGTTAAGCATTTTCGGTTCTGAGCCTAATACCCTAAACTTTATATAGCATATCCTCCATACTTTATCTGTTCATGGCAATTCACATAGCTTCTGGAGGATAAATATATGAGATACTGTACTCTCTACTCAACGTCAGATTGAAGTGGATATAATGGATTTAGTAGAACTTGCTTTATTAAGTGTCCAGCCTTTATAGCACACGGCTTGCTTCTTATATATGGGTAATGACTTATTCACCTAAGTAGTCCTCTCTAGAATGCATATATATGTAGGTTTAACCCGAATCTTAGAATTTCAAGTTTGCAATGTTACATATGTTTATATTGTTAAATTTACTTGTTATATTTATACCCTAATGTTCTCCTTTGCCAAACTACTGGTGGAGTCTTCTTTCTCTCTACTTGTTGCTTCTTTCCTATACTCCTGTACGTTGGGTGAAGCGGCGATCTGGTCTCGGCACCCCCCCTCTCCTCTTTACTTAGTCCTAATCTATCCTTCTCCCTCCATTCAGTGCAGCCTCCTTGGGGCTTTTAGTCCTGAAGTTGCTGGCATAGTCACTATAGTTACTTCCTTGTATCTTATTCTTCTTACCTCTCTCCCTTTACATTCTGTTTACCCTTTCCCCACTTGGTCTGCCCTTCTTTACTTACGACGCACCAACTATAATTTAAAAGTCCCTTATATAAGCAACTCCGTCCCCTCACTACCACCCCCTCTCCCTTTACTCCCCTTTACCCCCCAATATACGAGCGGCTTTTGTCCGCTGCATTCCCCTCCCCCAGCTCACTGTGTGGGCATCATAAGCTTTTAGTTTGGCAATCATTATACTCTCATAGTTTAGAACTCTAGGTTTGGAGGACTTTAGACCCTCGTTGTTCCTTTTCTCTACATAACTCCATATCCATAATGGCACAACCCCATTTCATAACCCTTAACACACAAGGCCTTAACTCCCCGACAAAACGCAGTTTGTTACTCAACATGCTCCAACAAAATAAAATAGATGTAGCTTTTACTCAAGAGACACATTGGTTAGCTAATTCAGGTACTACATACTCTTATAGAAAATTCCCTATAGTGATTACAGCCTCTTTCCATACCAAATCAAGAAGGGTGGCGATTTTGGTCAGCTCCTCAACCTCATATGAGCCCATTTACATTGAACGGGACCCGCAGGCCCGTTTTATAATCCTAATTTGTAAACTTAATTCCAAATTGTTTACCTTGGTAAATATCTACGCGCCCAACTCAGGTCAAATTAAATTTTTTAGACATCTGTTGGAGTCAGTGTCGGCCGTGTCACAGGGAGACCTGGTACTAGGGGGTGACTTCAACCTAATATGGGACTCTCTGATAGATAGATCAGGCCCTCCGATCTCCTCATCCGAGAGGGATCTACATCCTTTGTCGGCAGCTTTTCAGAATTTGTTCAAGCAGTACGACTTGTATGATGTGTGGAGAGCGATACATCCGAGGGGGCGAGAATTCACCTTTTATTCGGCTCCCCATAAATCCCATACTAGGATTGATTTCTTCTTTATAGGTTCCCGCCTACTTGACACTGTCACGGACGTGAAAATCTTATCTGTCTCTTGGTCGGACCACGATTCAGTAACCATGATCCTAGGCGATCGTTCCCCCTATTCAGCGGTTTACACGTGGCACCTCAAAGACTATCTTGTTACTAATCCGGCGATTAAAGAGGAAACTCCGGTCGTTATTGCTGACTTTCTAACTAAGAACCGCACACCTCCTCTTTCTGAGGAAGTGGTGTGGGCCACTTTGAAGGCATACCTCAGGGGATTCTATATAGAGAAGACCTCCCAAATTAAGAAAGCCCAGGGTGCCTCTCTGGTGTCTCTTAACTGTCAACTTAGAGCGCTGAAAGACAAACTCTCTGTTACATACTCCGCTACTATCAGCTCTCAAGTTTCGGAAATCACCAAACAGATACGGACCCTATAAGTATATAAAACCCAGTCCAATTTAGAAAGACTTAAGCAAGTCTACTATTATAAAAGTAATAAAGCCTCATCACTATTAGCTAGGAAACTAAGAAATAGGACGCCTCAAGCCAAAATAACTTCCATAATCTCTACTAACGGAATTGTGATGTCACCACAAGCAATAGGTGAAGCTTTTAAAGACTTCTATTATAAACTCTACAACTTAGAATCCTCTGACCATTCTGTAAAATTCAATACAGACAACATTCGTAGATACTTACAAACTCTGAATCTCCCCCAATTAGACCAATCAAACATCTCTGACTTGATTTCTCCAATTACCCTTGAAGAAGTGTCTTCAGGTATTAAAGACCTCAAACTAGCTAAATCCCCAGGCCCTGATGGCTTCACGAGCCAATTCTACAAATCCTATGCACTTCAGATCTCCACCATTCTATGTAGAGTCTTTAATGAAGTTCGGAATAAAGGTTGTTTTCATAGCGAATTCCTCAAAGCTTCTATCTCTGCCATCCTTAAACCTGGTAAGGACCCTCGGGAATGCGGGAGCTACCGCCCGATTTCCTTACTTAATATAGACACCAAACTTTACGCTAAGATCATCGCGAATCGCCTAGCCCGAATTATCTCCACTTTGGTTCATCCGGACCAAGTGGGATTCATTCCTCAGCAAGAGGGCCCAGACGCAACACGACGGATTCTTGACATTTTGATTGAAAGCTCAAAAACAGATGCTCCCACATTAGCCCTGTCGTTGGACACTGAGAAATCTTTTGACAGAGTGAGGTGGGAGTATCTATGGGAAACCCTGCGTGCTTTTGGAATCCCAGAGAAATTTATTCTATCAATTCGAGCCCTCTATTCATGCCCAACAGCCAGAGTTAAGGGCGTTGGGTTTCAATCCAATAGTTTTGACATATCGAATGGGACGAGACAGGGGTGCCCTCTGTCCCCGCTCCTATTCGCTCTTGCTATCGAGCCACTTGCTCAGGCTATAAGGGCAGATCCAGATATTTCTGGTGTTTCGATGGGGTCATCTCAGCATACCATCTCATTATATGCAGATGATGTCACGCTTCTGCTCACAGACCAATCTAGGTTGCTCCCAGCTGTGTTCAAGATAATCTCCCAGTTCAAGGCCCTTAGCCATTACAAACTCAACTTATCTAAAACAGAGGCCCTATATATCGACATCTCTGCACGAGACCTATCCTCCCTACAGAGACAATATAAGTTTCAATGGTCTCCCCATTTTATTAAGCTACTTGGTATCCACCTCTCCCCTAGCATGTCCTCAGTCATCTCTAAAAATTTTACGGAAAGACTTCCTGAATGGAAAAAACTTTTAGATTCCTGGGACTACCATGAAATTTCTTGAACAGGCAGGATTGCTGCCATTAAAATGTCCTTCATCCCTAAGGTTACCTACTTGTTCCGATCACTTCCAATTAATGTGCCTAGACCAATTCTCAATAAACTCCAGAGCCTTATCACTAATTATGTCTGGAAGGGTAAGAAACCCAGAACTTCTAGACAAACCCTAAAGAGAACATGCGATAAAGGTGGACTTGGTCTGCCAAATGTTATCCTTTACTATCAAGCAGCCCGGCTGACTCACCTTATGAATTGGGGTCATCAGGAGAGCGCAGCTTCCTGGAGAAGGGCCGAGCAGTCCCTCCTACCCCCAGGTCTATGCTTAACCTACCTGCCCTGGGTCCCGTCTCACTACTGGAAAAATCTCTGAGTCACACACCCGGTGATTCTTGACACTCTGCGCCTTTGGGATCAAGTGAGACATTTAAATCTGATTGCCCCCCACCCCTCCCTGAGACAAACCATAGCTAGTGTCCTTTTTTGCCTACCTGACTCTCACATCTCTAGCTGGAAAACTTTTGACGTTGATTATATTGCAGACTTATATGATCAGGCTAACGAACTTTCCCACTCCGTGATTTGCAACAATTTGCGAACCCCGACCTCTCTGAGATTTGAGACTTTCTGTCTATGCTCCATAGTAAGATCATGGGGATTCCCCAGGAAGAACCTCAGACCAGTCACATTCTGGGAGCAGAGATGGTCGCAACTCCACAAACTTAAAGGAGCTCTGTCGTTCCATTATGAGATCCTACTAGACCCCTCTTCAACGCATAAAATCTCACAATACATTACTTGGGAGACAATTAAATTTCATGGCTGATGCTGACTCTTGGTACAGAGAACTAATCTTTACTAAGAAATTATTACATTGCACGACCTTGTGGGAGCTGCATTATAAGATTACGGTTCGCTGGCATTTAGTCCCAGCTACCTTGCATAAGATATATGACTCTCACTCACCCACCTGCTGGAGGGGCTGCGGGCAACTGGGAACTCAGGCACACATCTGGTGGTCTTGTCCCAAGGTAGCCCCAGTCTGGCTTCAGATCTCTAACATCTTACACTCCTTAGCTATCACCCCTTCACTGGGCCCACAAACCTGCCTACTCCATTTAAACTTTCCAAACCTTCCCCCGGCACGCAAAGCTCTAGCCATTTACATACTTATGTCAAGTAAATTAGAAATTGCGAAAGCTTGGAAACAGTCCGCCCCTCCCTCCATCTTGCAGATTCTAGCCACTGTTAGCTTCCTTATTAAAATGGAAGCGTACTCTTACTCGGCTCTAGACAAACTAGATTTCTATCATGAGATCTGGTCACCCTGGTGGGAAAAATTCCCAAGCTGAAAGATACCGAAACACTCGAATCCCTGTCATGATCTTTCTTTCATGTAATTAGCAAGAGTCCATGAGCTAGTGACGTATGGGATATACATTCCTACCAGGAGGGGCAAAGTTTCCCAAACCTCAAAATGCCTATAAATACACCCCTCACCACACCCACAAATCAGTTTTACAAACTTTGCCTCCTATGGAGGTGGTGAAGTAAGTTTGTGCTAGATTCTACGTTGATATGCACTCCACAGCAGGTTGGAGCCCGGTTTTCCTCTCAGCGTGCAGTGAATGTCAGAGGGATGTGAGGAGAGTATTGCCTATTTGAATTCAATGATCTCCTTCTACGGGGTCTATTTCATAGGTTCTCTGTTATCGGTCATAGAGATTCATCTCTTACCTCCCTTTTCAGATCGACGATATACTCTTATATATACCATTACCTCTACTGATTCTCGTTTCAGTACTGGTTTGGCTTTCTACTACATGTAGATGAGTGTCCTGGGGTAAGTAAGTCTTATTTTCTGTGACACTCTAAGCTATGGTTGGGCACTTTTATATAAAGTTCTAAATATATGTATTCAAACATTTATTTGCCTTGACTCAGGATGTTCAACGTTCCTTATTTCAGACAGTCAGTTTCATATTTGGGATAATGCATATGAATAAATCAATTTTTTTCTTACCTTAAAATTTGACTTTTTTCCCTGTGGGCTGTTAGGCTCGCGGGGGCTGAAAATTGCGTCATTCTTGGCGCGGACTTTTTTGGCGCAAAATTTTTTTTTCTGTTTCCGGCGTCATACGTGTCGCTGGAAGTTACGTAATTTTTTACGTTTTTTTGCGCCAAAGGTGACGGCGTTCCGGATGTGGCGTCATTTTTGGCGCCAAAAGCTTTTAGGCGCCAAATAATGTGGGCGTCTTTTTTGGCGCTAAAAAAATATGGGCGTCACTATTGTCTCCACATTCCTGAAACTGTCATTTAAGGAATTTGATCAATTTTGCTTTATATGTTGTTTTTTCTATTACATATTGCAAAATGTCCCAGTTTGACCCTGGGTCAGAAGATACTACTGGAAAATCGCTGCCTGGTGCTGGATCTACCAAAGTTAAGTGTATCTGCTGTAAACTTGTGGTATCTGTTCCTCCAGCTGTTGTTTGTAATGAATGTCATGACAAACTTGTTAATGCAGATAATATTTCCTTTAGTAATGTTACATTACCTGTTGCTGTTCCATCAACATCTAATACTCAGAGTGTTCCTGTTAACATAATAGATTGTGTTTCTAAATCCATTAAGGATCCTTTAGATAGGAAAATTGAATCCTTTCTAAGAAAAGCTTACTTATGTTCAGGTAATCTTCTTAGACCTGCTATATCTTTAGCGGATGTTGCTGCAGCTTCAACTTTTTGGTTAGAAGCTTTAGCGCAACAAGTAACAGATCATAATTCTCATAGCATTGTTAATCTTCTTCAACATGCTAATAACTTTATTTGTGTTGCCATCTTTGATATCATTAGGGTTGATGTCAGGTATATGTCTCTAGCTATTTTAGCTAGAAGAGCTTTATGGCTTAAAACTTGGAATGCTGATATGTCTTCTAAGTCAACTTTGCTTTCCCTTTCTTTCCAGGGTAATAAATTATTTGGTTCTCAGTTGGATTCTATTATCTCAACTGTTACTGGAGGGAAAGGAACTTTTTTACCACAGGATAAAAAATCTAAAGGTAAATTTAGGTCTAATAATCGTTTTCGTTCCTTTCGTCACAATAAGGAACAAAAGCCTGATCCTTCACCCACAGGAGCGGTATCAGTTTGGAAACCATCTCCAGTCTGGAATAAATCCAAGCCTTTTAGAAAACCAAAGCCAGCTCCCAAGTCCACATGAAGGTGCGGCCCTCATTCCAGCCCAGCTGGTAGGGGGCAGATTGCGATTTTTCAAAGAAATTTGGATCAATTCAATTCACAATCTTTGGATTCAAAACATTGTTTCAGAAGGGTACAGAATTGGCTTCAAGATAAGGCCTCCTGCAAAGAGATTTTTTCTTTCCCGTGTCCCAGGAAATCCAGCGAAGGCTCAAGCATTTCTGAAATGTGTTTCAGATCTAGAGTTGGCTGGAGTAATTATGCCAGTTCCAGTTCTGGAACAGGGGCTGGGGTTTTATTCAAATCTCTTCATTGTACCAAAGAAGGAGAATTCCTTCAGACCAGTTCTGGATCTAAAAATATTGAATCGTTATGTAAGGATACCAACATTCAAAATGGTAACTATAAGGACTATCCTGCCTTTTGTTCAGCAAGGGCATTATATGTCCACAATAGATTTACAGGATGCATATCTGCATATTCCGATTCATCCAGATCACTATCAGTTTCTGAGATTCTCTTTCCTAGACAAGCATTGTTGGAGGATCAATTTACCGAAAAGTTCATTGATTCCTCAGACAAGGGTAACCTTTCTTTCATGTAATTAGCAAGAGTCCATGAGCTAGTGACGTATGGGATATACATTCCTACCAGGAGGGGCAAAGTTTCCCAAACCTTAAAATGCCTATAAATACACCCCTCACCACACCCACAAATCAGTTTTACAAACTTTGCCTCCTATGGAGGTGGTGAAGTAAGTTTGTGCTAGATTCTACGTTGATATGCGCTCCGCAGCAGGTTGGAGCCCGGTTTTCCTCTCAGCGTGCAGTGAATGTCAGAGGGATGTGAGGAGAGTATTGCCTATTTGAATGCAATGATCTCCTTCTACGGGGTCTATTTCATAGGTTCTCTGTTATCGGTCGTAGAGATTCATCTCTTACCTCCCTTTTCAGATCGATGATATACTCTTATATATACCATTACCTCTGCTGATTTTCGTTTCAGTACTGGTTTGGCTTTCTACAAACATGTAGATAAGTGTCCTGGGGTAAGTAAGTCTTATTTTCTGTGACACTCTAAGCTATGGTTGGGCACTTTTTTATAAAGTTCTAAATATATGTATTCAAACATTTATTTGCCTTGACTCAGGATGTTCAACATTCCTTATTTTCATATTTGGGATAATGCATTTGAATCAATAATTTTTTCTTACCTTAAAAAATTTGACTTTTTCCCTGTGGGCTGTTAGGCTCGCGGGGGCTGAAAATGCTTCATTTTATTGCGTCATTCTTGGCGCGGACTTTTTTGGCGCAAAATTTTTTTCTGTTTCCGGCGTCATACGTGTCGCCGGAAGTTGCGTCATTTTTGACGTTCTTTTGCGTCAAAAGTGTCGGCGTTCCGGATGTGGCGTCATATTTGGCGCTAAAAAAAAATATGGGCGTCACTTTTGTCTCCACATTATTTAAGTCTCATTATTTATTGCTTCTGGTTGCTAGAAGCTTGTTCACTGGCATTTTTTTCCCATTCCTGAAACTGTCATTTAAGGAATTTGATCAATTTTGCTTTGTATGTTGTTTTTTCTATTACATATCGCAAGATGTTCCACGTTGCAACTGAGTCAGAAGATACTTCAGGAAAATCGCTGCCCGGTGCTGGAGCTACCAAAGCTAAGTGTATCACTTTTGGTATCTGTTCCTTCAGCTGTTGTTTGTATTAAATGTTATGACAAACTTGTTAATGCAGATAAAATTTCCTTTAGTACTGTTACATTACCTGTTGCTGTTCCGTCAACATCTAATTCTCAGAGTGTTCCTGATAACATAAGAGATTTTGTTTCTAAATCCATTAAGAAGGCTATGTCTGTTATTTCTCCTTCTAGTATACATAAGTCTTTTAAAACTTCTCTTTTTTCAGATGAATTTTTAAATGAACATCATCATTCTGATACTGATAATGGTTCTTCTGGTTCAGAGGTTTCTGTCTCAGAGGTTGATGCTGATAAATCTTTGTATTTGTTCAAGATGGAATTTATTCGTTCTTTATTTAAAGAAGTATTAATTGCATTAGAAATAGAGGATTCTGGTCCTCTTGATACTAAAACTAAACGTTTAAATAAGGTTTTTAAATCTCCTGTAGTTATTCCAGAAGTGTTTCCTGTCCCTGATGCTATTTCTGAAGTAATTTCCAGGGAATGGAATAATTTGGGTAATTCATTTACTCCTTTTGAAACGTTTTAAGCAATTATATCCTGTGCCATCTGACAGATTAGAGTTTGGGACAAAATCCCTAAGGTTAATGGGGCTGTCTCTACTCCTGCTATATTTTTAGCGGATGTTGCTGCAGCTTCAACTTTTTGGTTAGAAGCTTTAGCGCAACAAGTAACAGATCATAATTCTCATAGCATTATTATTCTATAACATGCTAATTATTTTATTTGTGATGCCATCTTTGATATCATTAGAATTGATGTCAGGTATATGTCTCTAACTATTTTAGCTAGAAGAGCTTTATGGCTTAAAACTTGGAATGCTGATATGTCTTCTAAGTCAACTTTGCTATCCCTTTCTTTCCAGGGTAATAAATTATTCGGTTCTCAGTTGGATTCTTTTATCTCAACTGTTACTGGAAGGAAGGGAACTTTTTCACCACAGGATATAAAATCTGAGGTAAATTTAGGTCTAATAATTGTTTTTCGTTCCTTTTCATCACAACAAGGAACAAAAGCCTGATCCTTCATCCTCAGGAGTGGTATCAGTTTGGAAACCTTCTTCACTTTGGAATATATCCAAGCCTTATAGAAACCCAAAGCCAGCTCCTAAGTCCCCATGAAGGTGCGGCCCTCATTCCAGCTCAGCTGGTATGGGGCAGTTTATGTTCTTTTCAAAGAAATTTGGATCAATTCCGTTCACAATCTCTGGTTTCAGAACATTGTTTCAGAAGGGTACAGAATTGGCTTCAAGTTAAGGCATCCTGCAAAGAGATTTTTTTCTTTCCCGTGTCCCAGTAAACCCAGCAAAGGCTCAAGCATTTCTGAAATGTGTTTCAGATCTAGAGTTGGCTGGAGTAATTATGCCAGTTCCAGTTCTGGAACAGGGGCTGGGGTTTTATTCTATCTCTTCATTGTTCCAAAGAAGGTCAATTCCTTCAGACCAGTTCCGGATCTATCAATATTGAATCGTTATGTAAGGATACCAACATTCAAGATGGTAGCTGTAAGGTCTATCCTGCCTTTTGTTCAGCAAGGGCATTATATGTCTACAATAGATTTACAGGATGCATATCTGCATATTCCGATTCATCCAGATCACTTTTAGTTTCTGAGATTCTCTTTTTTTAGACAAGCATTACCAGTTTTGTGGCTCTACCGTTTGGCTTAGCATCAGCTCCAAGAATTTTTACAAAGGTTCTCGTTGCCCTTCTGTCTGTGTTCAGAGAACAGGGTATTGGTATTTCCTTATTTGGACGATATCTTGGTACTTGCTCAGTCTTCACATTTAACAGAATCTCATACGCATCGACTTGTGTTGTTTCTTCAAGATCATGGTTGGAGGATCAATTTACCAAAAAGTTCATTGATTCCTCAGACAAGGGTAACCATTTTAGGTTTCCAGGTAGATTCAGTGTCTATGACTCTGTCTTTGTCAGACAAGAGAAGTCTAACATTGATATCAGCTTGTCAAAACCTTCAGTCAGAATCATTCCCTTTGGTAGCCTTATGCATGGAAATTTTAGGTCTTATGACTGCTGCATCGGACGTGATCTCCTTTGCTCATTTTCACATGCGACCTCTTCAGCTCTGTATGCTGAACCAATGGTGCAGGGATTACACAAAGATATCTCAATTAATATCTTTAAAACCGTTTGTACGACACTCTCTGACGTGGTGGACAGATCACCATCGTTTAGTTCAGGGGGCTTCTTTTGTTCTTCCGACCTGGACTGTAATTTCAACAGATGCAAGTCTTACAGGTTGGGGAGCTGTGTGGGGGTCTCTGACGGCACAAGGGGTTTGGGAATCTCAGGAG
This sequence comes from Bombina bombina, assembly GCF_027579735.1. Classification (NCBI taxonomy): domain Eukaryota; kingdom Metazoa; phylum Chordata; class Amphibia; order Anura; family Bombinatoridae; genus Bombina; species Bombina bombina. The sequence continues at coordinate 1,083,789,695 of NC_069501.1, read as the reverse complement.
GTGAGATTACAGATCAATATTTTGGAACTCCGTGCAATTTTCAGAGCTCTTCAGTCTTGGCCTCTTCTGAAGAGAGAGTCGTTCATTTGTTTTCAGACAGACAATGTCACAACTGTGGCATACATCAATCATCAAGGAGGGACTCACAGTCCTCTGGCTATGAAAGAAGTATCTCGAATTCTGGTTTGGGCGGAATCCAGCTCCTGTCTAATCTCTGTGGTTCATTTCCCAGGTATAGACAATTAGGAAGCGGATTATCTCAGTCGTCAAACGTTGTATCCGGGCGAATGGTCTCTTCACCCAGAGGTATTTCTTCAGATTTTTCAAATGTGGGAACTTCCAGAAATAGATCTGATGGTTTCTCATCTAAACAAGAAACTTCCCAGGTATCTGTTCAGACCCCGGGATCCTCAGGCGGAGGCAGTGAATGCATTATCACTTCCTTGGAAGTATCATCCTGCCTATATCTCTCCGCCTCTAGTTCTTCTTCCAAGAGTAATGTCCAAGATTCTGAAGGAATGCTCGTTTGTTCTGCTGGTAGCTCCAGCATGGACGGATTCTTTTTCGGATGGCCTCTTGCCAACTGTGGGCTCTTCCGTTAAGACTAGACCTTCTGTCGCAAGGTCCTTTTTTCCATCAAAATCTCAAATCTTTAAATTTAAGGGTATGGAGATTGAACGCTTGATTCTTGGTCAAAGAGGTTTCTCTGACTCTGTGGTTAATACTATGTTACAGGCTCGTAAATCTGTATCTAGAGAGATATATTATAGAGTCTGGAAGACTTATATTTCTTAGTGTCTTCTCATCATTTTTCCTGGCATTCTTTTGAAATTCCGAGAATTTTTTACAGTTTCTTCAGGATGGTTTAGATAAAGGTTTGTCCGCAAGTTCCTTGACAGGACAAATCTCTGCCCTTTCTGTTCTTTTTAACAGAAAGATTGCTAATCTTCCTGATATTCATTGTTTTGTACAAGACTTGGTTCGTATAAAACCTGTCATTCAGTCAATTTCTCCTCCTTGGAGTTTGAATTTGGTTCTGGGGGCTCTTCTAGCTCCTCCTTTTGAACCCATGCATTCATTTGGACATTAAACTTCTTTCTTGGAAAGTTTTGTTTCTTTTGGCCATCTCTTCTGCCAGAAGAGTCTCTGAATTATCTGCTCTTTCTTGTGAGTCTCCTTTTCTGATTTTTCATCAGGATAAGGTGGTGTTGCGAACTTCTTTTGAATTTTTTCCTAAGGTTGTGTATTCTAACAACATTAGTAGAGAAATTGTGGTTCCTTTATTATGTCCTAATCCTAAGAATTCTAAGGAGAAATCATTGCATTCTTTGGATGTTGTTAGAGCTTTGTAATATTATGTTGAAGTTACTAAGTCTTTCCGAAAGACTTCTAGTCTATTTTATTTATCTTTTCTGGTTCTAGAAAAAGCCAGAAAGCTTCTGCCATTTCTTTGGCATCTTGGTTGAAATCTTTAATTCATCATGCCTATGTCGAGTCGGGTAAAACTTTGCCTCAAAGGATTACAGCTCATTCTACTAGGTCAGTTTCTACTTCCTGGGCGTTTAGGAATGAAGCTTCGGTTGATCAGATTTGCAAAGCAGCAACTTGGTCCTCTTTGCATACTTTTACTAAATTCTACCATTTTGATGTGTTTTCTTCTTCTGAAGCAGTTTTTGGTAGAAAAGTACTTCAGGCAGCGGTTTCAGTTTGAATCTTCTGCTTATGTTTTCATTAAACTTTATTTTGGGTGTGGATTATTTTCAGCAGGAATTGGCTGTCTTTATTTTATCCCTCCCTCTCTAGTGACTCTTGCGTGGAAAGATCCACATCTTGGGTAGTCATTATCCCATACATCACTAGCTCATGGACTCTTGCTAATTACATGAAAGAAAACATAATTTATGTAATAACTTACCTGATAAATTCATTTCTTTCATATTAGCAAGAGTCCATGAGGCCCACCCTTTTTGTGGTGGTTATGATTTTTTTGTATAAAGCACAATTATTCCAATTCCTTATTTTATATGCTTTCGCACTTTTTTCTTATCACCCCACTTCTTGGCTATTCGTTAAACTGATTTGTGGGTGTGGTGAGGGGTGTATTTATAGGCATTTTAAGGTTTGGGAAACTTTGCCCCTCCTGGTAGGAATGTATATCCCATACGTCACTAGCTCATGGACTCTTGCTAATATGAAAGAAATGAATTTATCAGGTAAGTTATTACATAAATTATGTTTTTTAGGTTTCCAGATAGATTCAGCATCCATGGCTCGTCTAGACGTCTAAAATTGATCTCAGCTTGTCGAAACCTTCAATCACAATTATTCCCTTCGGTAGCCTTATGCATGGAAATTCTAGGTCTTATGACTGCTGCATAGGACGCAATCCCCTTTGCTCGTTTTCACATGCGACCTCTTCAGCTCTGTATGCTGAACCAGTGGTGCAGGGATTACACAAAGATATCTCAAATAATATCTTTAAAACCGATTGTACGACACTCTCTGACGTGGTGGACAGATCACCATCGTTTAGTTCAGGGGGCTTCTTTTGTTCTTCCGACCTGGACTGTAATTTCAACACATGCAAGTCTGACAGGTTGGGGAGCTGTTTGGGGGTCTCTGACTGCACAAGGGGTTTGGGAATCTCAGGAGGTGAGATTACCAATCAATATTTTGGAACTCCGTGCAATTTTCAGAGCTCTTCTGTCGTGGCCTCTTCTAAAGAGAGAGTCGTTCATTTGTTTCCAGACGGACAATGTCACAACAGTGGCATATGTCAATCATCAAGGAGGGACTCACAGTCCCCTGGCTATGAAAGAAGTCTCTCGAATACTTTTATGGGCGGAATCCAGCTCCTGTCTAGTTTTTGCGGTTCATATCCCAGGTATAAACAATTGGGAAGCGGATTATCTCAGTCGCCAAACGTTACATCCTGGCGAATGGTCTCTTCACCCAGAGGTATTTCTTCAGATTGTTCAAATGTGGGGACTTCCAGAAATAGATCTGATGGCTTCTCATCTAAACAAGAAACTTCCCAGGTATCTGTCCAGATCCAGGGATCCTCAAGCGGAAGCAGTGGATGCATTGTCACTTCCTTGGAAGTATCATCCTGCCTATGTCTTTCCGCCTCTAGTTCTTCTTCCAAGAGTAATCTCCAAGATTCTGAAGGAATGCTCGTTTGTTCTGCTGGTGGCTCCAGCATGGCCTTACAGGTTTTGGTATGCAGATCTTGTCCGGATGGCCTCTTGCCAACCGTGGACTCTTCCATTAAGACCAGACCTTCTGTCGCAAGGTCCTTTTTTCCATCAGGATCTCAAATCCTTAAATTTAAAGGTATGGAGATTGAACGCTTGATTCTTAGTCAAATAGGTTTCTCTGACTCTGTGATTAATACTATGTTACAGGCTCGTAAATCTGTATCTAGGAAGATATATTATAGAGTCTGGAAGACTTACATTTCTTGGTGTCTTTCTCATCATTTTTCCTGGCATTCTTTTAGAATTCCGAGAATTTTACAGTTTCTTCAGGATGGTTTGGTTAAAGGTTTGTCTACAAGTTCCTTGAAAGGACAAATCTCTGCTCTTTCTGTTCTTTTTCACAGAAAGATTGCTAATCTTCCTGATATTCATTGTTTTGTACAAGCTTTGGTTCGTATAAAACCTGTCATTAAGTCAATTTCTCCTCCTTGGAGTTTGAATTTGGTTCTGGGGGCTCTTCAAGCTCCTCCGTTTGAACCCATGCATTCATTGGACATTAAATTACTTTCTTGGAAAGTTTTGTTTCTTTTGGCCATCTCTTCTGCTAGAAGAGTTTCTGAATTATCTGCTCTTTCTTGTGAGTCTCCTTTTCTGATTTTTCATCAGGATAAGGCGGTGTTGCGAACTTCTTTTAAATTTTTACCTAAGGTTGTGAATTCTAACAACATTAGTAGGGAAATTGTGGTTCCTTCATTATGTCCTAATCCTAAGAATTCTAAGGAGAGATCATTGCATTCTTTGGATGTAGTTAGAGCTTTGAAATATTATGTTGAAGCTACTAAGAATTTCCGAAAGACTTCTAGTCTATTTGTTATCTTTTCTGGTTCTAGGAAAGGTCAGAAGGCCTCTGCCATTTCTTTGGCATCTTGGTTGAAATCTTTAATTCATCATGCTTATGTCGAGTCGGGTAAAACTCTGCCTCAAAGGATTACAGCTCATTCTACTAGGTCAGTTTCTACTTCCTGGGCGTTTAGGAATGAAGCTTCGGTTGATCAGATTTGCAAAGCAGCAACTTGGTCTTCTTTGCATACTTTTACTAAATTCTACCATTTTGATGTGTTTTCTTCTTCTGAAGCAGTTTTTGCTAGAAAAGTACTTCAGGCAGCTGTTTCAGTTTGATTCTTCTGCTTATAATTTCAGTTTTTTTCATTATAAGATTTAAACTTTATTTTGGGTGTGGATTATTTTCAGCGGAATTGGCTGTCTTTATTTTTTCCCTCCCTCTCTAGTGACTCTTGCGTGGAAGATCCACATCTTGGGTAGTCATTATCCCATACGTCACTAGCTCATGGACTCTTGCTAATTACATGAAAGAAAACATAATTTATGTAAGAACTTACCTGATAAATTCATTTCTTTCATATTAGCAAGAGTCCATGAGGCCCACCCTTTTTGTGGTGGTTATAATTTTTTTATATAAAGCACAATTATTCCAATTCCTTATTTTTTATGCTTTCGCACTTTTTTCTTATCACCCCACTTCTTGGCTATGCGTTAAACTGATTTGTGGGTGTGGTGAGGGGTGTATTTATAGGCATTTTGAGGTTTGGGAAACTTTGCCCCTCCTGGTAGGAATGTATATCCCATACGTCACTAGCTCATGGACTCTTGCTAATATGAAAGAAATGAATTTATCAGGTAAGTTCTTACATAAATTATGTTTTTTCCTTAACAGAGCTGGTCTCTCATCTCTCTCCACCTTGTCTTCTACTACCTCCTTCTCCTAACTCTTTATCTGCTTTTGGTTAAACTACGAGAGTTTATGTTTATAACCTTTTAATTGGAAAAAAAAAAAAAAAGAGAAAAGTTCAATTTGTATTGCAACACTTCAGCTTTATCTGTATAGCGATATCTGAGATTATCCCTGTTGCAACTATTTGATATGTATTAATGATATTGTTGCATATTGTCGATATGTTTGTTATTTGTGAACTTTCTCGAATAAAAATATTTATTAAAAAAAAAAAAAATGCTCAATCTCTCTGGAGGTGAGAGCTTTAATAAACGCCAACCATTTGGAGAAGAAAAAAAAATAAAAATATATCATTAAATCCCAATGTACAACACTCTCTGACATGGTGGATAGATCACCATCGTTTAGTTCAAGGGGCTTCTTTTGTTTGGCCAACCTGGACTGTGATCACAACAGATGCGAGTCTTTCAGGTTGGGGAGCTGTTTGGGGATCTCTGACAGCACAAGGGGTTTGGAAATCTCAAGAAGCGAGATTACCAATAAATATTTTAGAACTCTGTGCAATTCTCAGAGCTCTTCAGTTTTGGCCTCTGTTAAAGAGAGAACCATTCATTTGTTTTCAGACAGACAATATCACAAGAGTGGTATATGTCAATCATCAGGGTGGGACTCTCAGTCCCCAAGCTATGAAATAAGTATCTCAGATACTTGCTTGGGGGGAATCCAGCTCCTGTTTAATCTCTGCGGTACATATCCCAGGTGTAGACAATTGGGAGGCGGATTATCTCAGCCGCCAGACTTTACATCCAGTGGAGTGGTCTCTCCATCCAGATGTATTTTCTCAGATTGTTCAGATGTGGGGTCTTCCAGAGATAGATCTCATGGCCTCTCATCTAAACAAGAAACTTCCCAGATACCTGTCCAGGTCCAGGGATGTTCAGGCGGAAGCAGAGGATGCGCTGACACTTCCTTGGTGTTATCATCCTGCTTACATTTTCCCGCCTCTAGTTCTCCTTCCAAGAGTGATCTCCAAAATCATCATTGAACAATCATTTGTGTTGCTGGTGGCTCCAGTATGGCCACACAGGTTTTGGTATGCGGATCTGGTTCGGATGTCCAGTTGCCCGCCTTGGCTGCTTCTGTTACGGCCAGACCTACTATCTCAAGGTCTGTTTTTCCATCAGGATCTCAAATCATTAAATTTGAAGGTATGGAAATTGAACGCTTAGTACTAAGTCATAGAGGTTTCTCTGACTCAGTGATTAATACTATGTTACAAGCTCGTAAATCTGTCTCTAGAAAGATTCATTATAGAGTTTGAAAGACTTACATTTCATGGTGTTCTTCTCATAAATTCTCCTGGCATTCTTTTAGAATTCCTAGAATTTTACAGTTTCTTCAGGATGGTTTGGATAAGGGTTTGTCTGTAAGTTCCTTGAGAGGACAAATCTCTGCTCTTTCTGTTTTATTTCACAGAAAGATTGCTATACTTCCTGATATACACTGTTTTGTACAGGCTTTAGTTCGTATTAAGCCTGTCATTAAATCAATTTCTCCTCCTTGGAGTCTTAATTTGGCTCTGAAGGCTTTACAAGCTCCTCGATTTGAACCTATGCATTCTTTGGACATTAAACTACTTTCTTGGAAAGTGTTGTTCCTATTGGCCATCTCCTCTGCTAGAAGAGTTTCTGAGCTATCTGCTCTTTTTTGTGAGTCTCCTTTTCTGATTTTTCATCAGGATAAGGCAGTTTTGCGGACTTTTCAATTTTTACCTAAGGTTGTGAATTCTAACGACATTAATAGAGAAATTGTTGTCCCTTCCTTATGTCCTAATCCTAAGAATTCTTTGGAAAGATCCTTACATTCTTTGGATGTGGTAAGAGCTTTGAAATATGTGGAAGCTACTAAAGATTTCAGGAAGACTTCCAGTCTATTTGTTATATTTTCTGGTCCTATAAAAGGTCAGAAGGCTTCTGCTATTTCCTTGGCTTCTTGGTTGAAACTTTTGATTCATCAAGCTTATTTGGAGTCGGGTCAGGCTCCGCCTTAGAGAATTACAGCTCATTCTACTAGATCAGTCTCCACTTCGTGGGCTTTTAAGAATGAAGCTTCAGTTGATCAGATTTGCAAAGCAGCAACTTGGTCTTCTTTGCATACATTTACCAAATTCTACCGTTTTGATGTATTTGCTTCTTCAGAAGCAGTTTTTGGTAGAAAAGTTCTTCAGGCAGCTGTTTCAGTTTGATTCTTCTGCTTTTGATTTAAGTTTTTTTCTTTCAATTATGAAAATAAACTTATTTTTTGGGTTGTGGATTAATTTTTTCAGCGAAAAATGGCTGTTTTTATTTTATTCCCTCCCTCTCTAGTGACTCTTGAGTGGAGATCCACATCTTGGGTATTGCTATCCCATACGTCACTAGCTCATGGACTCTTGCCGATTACATTAAAGAAAACATAATTTATGTAAGAACTTACCTGATAAATTCATTTCTTTCATATTGGCAAGAGTCCATGAGGCTCACCCTTTTTATGGTGGTTATGATTTTTTGTATAAAGCACAATTATTTCCAAATTTCTTTTGTTGATGCTTTCTACTCCTTTCTTTATCACCCCACTGCTTGGCTATTCATTAAACTGAATTGTGGGTGTGGTGAGGGGTGTATTTATAGGCATTTTGAGGTTTGGGAAACTTTGCCCCTCCTGGTAGGATTGTATATCCCATATATCACTAGCTCATGGACTCTTGCCAATATGAAAGAAATGAATTTATCAGGTAAGTTCTTACATAAATTATGTTTTTCCCATTCCTGAAACTGCCATATAAGGAAATTCATAATTTTGCTTTATATGTTGTTTTTTTTCTCTTACATTTGCAAGATCTCTCAATCTGATCCTATCTCAGAATCCACTGTTGGAATCCTGCTGCCTGATAACAGTTATACCAAAGATAAGTGTATCTGTTGTACGTTTGTGGAGATTATATCTCCAGCTGTAGTATGTAACAGTTGTTATGAGAAGCTTTTGCATGCAGATAATGTATCCTTCAGTACTAGTACAATGCCTGTTGTTCTTTCAACATCTGATGTACATGATATCCCTGTGAATATAAAAGATTTTTATTGCTGATGCGATTCAGAAGGCTTTGTCTGCTATTCTGCCTTCTAATAAACATAAAAGGTCTTTTAAAACTTCTCATAAAGTTGATGAAATTTCAAATGACACAACATACTGAATTATCCTCCTCTGATGAGGATCTATCTGGTTCAGAAGATCCTTTCTCAGATATTGACATGGACAAATCTACTTATTTATTTAAGATGGAGTATACTCGTAAAGAAGTGTTAGTTACTTTGGATATTGAGGATTCTAGTCCTCTTGTTACTAAAATTAATAAACTTTTAAATACTGTTTACAAACCTCCTGTGGTTACTCCAGAGGTTTTTCCAGTTCCTGATGCTATTTCTGATATGATTTCTAAGGAATGGAATAGGCCTATTACTTCTTCTATTCCTTCTTTTAGGTTTAAGAAGTTGTATCCTTTGCCAGCAGCTAGAGAAAAAATCCCGCAAAGTTGATGGGGCTATTTCTACTCTTGCCAAACGTACTACTATTCCTATGAGAGAGTACTTATTTTAAGGTTCCTTTAGATAGGAAACTTGAATCTTATCTAAGGAAAGCTTATTTATTTTCTGGCTTCATTCTTAGGCCTGCTATATCCATGGCTGATGTTGCAGCTGCATCAACTTTTTGGTTGGAAAGCATAGCGCAACAGGAAACAGATCCTGATTTGTCTAGCATTGTTCGCTTGCTTCAACATGCTAATCATTTTATCTGTGATGCTATTTTTTATATCGTCAAAATTGATGTTAAATTTATGTCTTTACTCATTTTAGCTAGAAGAGCTTTGTGGCTTAAATATTGGAATGCTGACATGGTATCTAAGTCTAGATTAATATCTCTTTCTTTCCAAGGTAATAATTTATTTGGTTCTCAGCTGGATTCAATTATCTCAACTATCACTGGGGAGAAGGGGAGTTTTTTCGCCTCAGGATATAATCCTAAGGGTAAATCTAAAACTATTTAATCATTTTCGTTCTTTTCGACAGAATAAGGAACAGAGGCCAATCCTTCTGGTTCCAATTGGAAACCTTCAAGTTGGAATCGATCCAAGCCCTTTAAGAAACCAAAGCTAGCCCCCAAGTCTGCATGAAGGTGCGGCCCTCATTTAAGCTAAGCTTGTGGGGGGCAGATGACATTTTTTCCAAAACATTTGGACAGATTATATCCAAAAATACTGGATTCAGAGTATTGTCTCTCAAGGGTATCGAATAGGATTCAGAGTAAGACCTCCTGTGAGAAGATTTTTTTTCTCTCACACGTCCCAGTAAATCCAGTGAAGGCCCAGGCTTTTCTGAAGTGTTTCAAATCTGGAGCTTTCATGGGTAATCATACCAGTTCCATTTCAGGAACAGGGTCTGGGGTTTTATTCAAGTCTATTCATTGTCCCAAAGAAAGAAAATTTATTCCGGCCAGTTCTGGATCTGAAATTTTGAATCGTTTTGTAAGAGTGCCATCTTTCAAATGGTAACTATAAGGACTATTCTGCCTTTTGTTCAGCAAGGTCATTATATGTCCACAATAGGCTTACAGGATGCATATCTTCCTATTCCGATTCATCCAGACAACTATCGGTTTCTGAGATTCTCTTTTCTAGACGAGCATTACCAATTTGTCGCTTTTCCATTTGGCCTAGCGACAGCTCCAAGTTTTTTCTCAAAGGTACTTAGTGTCCTACTCTCTGTATTCAGAGAACAGGATATTGCAGTTTTCCTTATTTGGATGATATCTTGGTACTAGCTCAGTCTTTACATTCTGCCGTATCTCACACAAATCAACCAGTATTGTTTCTTCAAAGACTTGGTTGGAGGATCAATTTACCGGAAAGTTCCTTGATTCCTCAGACAAGGGTCACCTTTTTAGCTTTCCAGATAGATTCAGTGTCCATGATTCTGTCTCTAACAGGCAAGAGACAAATGAAATTGGTTTCAGCTTGTCAAAACCTTCAGTCTTGACCATTCCCTTTGCTTGTTTTCATATAAGATCTCTTCAGCTTTGTATGCTGGATCAATGGTACAGGGATTATACAATGATATCACAGTCAATATCCTTAAATCCCAACGTTCGTCTCTCTCTGTCTTGGTGGTTAGACCACCATCGTTTAGTTCAAGGGGCCTCTTTTGTTCATCCAACCTGGACTGTAATCACAACAGATGCAAGTCTTTCAGGTTAGAGAGCTGTCTGGGGATCTCTGACAGCACAAGGAGTTTGGAAACCTCAAGAGGCGAGGTTACTAATTAATTTAGAACTCCATGCTATTTCCAGGGCTCTTCAGGTTTGGCCTCTGTTGAAGAGAGAATCATTTATTTGTTTTCAAACAGACAATATCACAACTGTGGCATATGTCAATCATCAGGGTGGGACTCGCAGTCACCTAGCTATGAAAGAAGTCACTTGGATACTTTCTTGGGCAGAATCCAGCTCTTGTCTAATTTCTGTGTTACATATCCCAGGTATAGGCCATTATCTCAGCTGTCAGACTTTACATCTGGGGGAGTGGTCTCTCCATCCAGATGTTTTTTTTCCAGATGTGGGGTCTTCCAGAAATAGATCTGATGGCTTCCCATCTAAACAAGAAACTTCCCAGGTACTTGTTCAGTTCCAGGGATCCTCAGGCGGAGTCGATGGATGCGTTAGCAGTTCTTTGGTTTTACCAACCTGCTTATATTTTCCCGCCTCTAGTTCTTCTTCCAAGAGTGATCTCCAAGATCAACATGAAGCAATCGTTTGTGTTTCTGGTAGTACCAGCATGGTCTCACAGGTTTTGGTATGCGGATCTTGTTCGGATGTCCAGTAACCAACCTTGGCCACTTCCTTTAAGACCAGACCTTTTGTCGTAAGGTCCGTTTTTCCATCAGGATCTCAAATCTTTATATTTGAAGATATGGAAATTGAACGCTTAGTGCTTAGTCATAGAGGTTTCTCTGACTCAGTGATTAATATTATGTTACAGGCTCGTAAATCTGTTTCTAGGAATATTTTTTTATCGAGTTTGGAAGACTTATTTTATTTTACAGTTTCTTCAGGATGATTTGGATAAAGATTTGTCTGCAAGTTCCTTGACGGGACAAATCTCTTCTCTTTCTGTTTATTTCACAGAAATATTGCTAAGCTTCCTGATATTCACTGTTGTATACAGGCTTTGGTCCGTATCAATCCTGTCATTAATTCAATCTCTCCTCCTTGGAGTCTTAATTTGGTTTTGAAGATTTTACAGGCTCCTCCTTTTGAGCCTTTGCATTCTTCTCCTTTTCTGATTTTCCTTCAGGATAAGGCAGTTTTGCAGACTTCATTTGAATTTCTTCTTAAGGTTGTGAATTCTAATAATATTAATAGGGACATTTTTGTTCCCTCTTTTGTGTCCTTATCCTAAGAATTCTTCGGAGAGATCCTTACATTCTTTGGATGTTGCTAGAGCTTTGAAATATTATGTTGAAGCTACTAAAGATTTCAGGAAAACTTCCAGTCTATTTGTTGTCTTTTCTGGTTCTAGGAAAGGTCAGAAAGCTTCTGCCATTTCCTTGGCATCTTGGTTAAAGCTTTTGATTCATCAGACTTATTTGGAGTCAGGTCAGGCCTCGCCTCAGAGAATCACAGCTCATTCTACTAGATCAGTCTCCACTTCATGATCTTTTAAGAATGAACCTTCAGTTGATCAGATTTGCAAAGCAGCAACTTGGTCTTCTTTGCATACATTTACTAAATTCTGCCATTTTGATGTGTTTGCCTCTTCGGAAGCAGTTTTTGATAGAAAAGTTTTTTCAGGCAGCTGTTTCAGTTTGATTCATCTGCTTATGTTTTAAGTTTTTTCTTTTCAATTATGAGAAAAACTTATTTTTTGATGTGGATTTAATTTTTTCTCTAGTGACTCTTCTGTGGAGTACCACATCTTGTGTATTAATATCCCATATGTCACTAGCTCATGGACTCTTGCCAATTACATGAAAGAAAACATAATGTATGTAAGAACTTACCTGATAAATTAATTTTTCATATTGGCAAGAGTCCATGAGACACACCCTGTTTTTGGTTGTTATGTTTCTTTGTATAAAGCACAATTATATTTCCAGTTCCTTTTTTGATGCTTTCTACTCCTTTTTCTATCACCCCACTACTTGGCTATTCATTAAACTGAATTGTGGGTGTGTTGAGGGGTGTGTTTATAGGCATTTTGAGGTTTAGGAAACTTTGCTCCTCCTGATAGGATTGTATATCCCATACGTCACTAGCTCATGGACTCTTGCCAACATGAAAGAAATGAATTTATCAGGTAAGTTCTTACATAAATTATGTTTTTCTGCCCTACTTTTTGGCCGGTGATGTAGATCAGTTGGTAAATGCCCTGACTACAAAAGCTTGTTCTAAGATCCAAGGGTCACAGGTTCATATCCAGCAGGGTCGATGCAGACCTTCGGCCTTTTGAGGTCAATAAAATGTGTACCATTTATTTGAGTAATAATAATAACTATTACTATTTAGCTGCCAATTTGGTTAACTCTGAGTGCAAGCGCTGAAAAAGCGTTTTTTTTTTATTCCTACTAGGAGAAAAGCGCTATACAAATACTAGTTAAGACTGCATGAAGGTGCGGTTCTCAAACCAGTTCTTCTGGTCAGGGGCAGATTAAGTTAATAAGAACTTCTATGGGAAGATTCTTTCTTTCTCATGTTTCAATACACTCTGTGAAGGTTCAGGTTTTTTCTGAAATATATTTCAGAACTGGAATTTTTTTCAAAGGTGTTTGTACCAGTTCCTTAGCAGGAACAGGGTTTGGGTTTCTCTTCAAATCTATTCTTTGTCCCAAAGAAGGAAGATTCATGCAGACCAATCTTGGATCTGAAAACTTTAAATCATTTTGTGAGTGTCCCAACTTTCAACATGGCAACTAAGGACTATTATGCATTTTGTTCAGCAAGGTCATGTTCACAATAGTTGTACGGGACGCTTAGCCTCACATTCCAATTCATTCAAATAACTTTCGGTTTCTGAGATTCTCTTTTCTAGGCAAGCTTTGCCAATTTGTCGCTTTTCCATTTGGTTTAGCGACAGCTCCAAGAATCTTTTTGAAGGTTCTCAGTGCCCTTCTATCTGTAATCAGAGAGCAGGGTATTGCAGTGTTTTCCTTATTTTGGACGATATCTTGGTACTAGCTCAATCCTTTCATTTAGCAGAATCTCACACAAATCAACTAGTGTTGTTTCTTCAAGACATGGTTGGAGGATCAATTTACCTAAGAGTTTCGTAATTCCTCAGGCAAGGGTCACATTTTTTAGGTTTCCAGATGAATTCTGTGTCCATGAATCCGTCTTTAACAGTCAAGAGACAAATTAAATTAGTTTTAGCCTGTCTAAACCTTCAATCTCTATTATTCCCTTCAGTGGCATATGTCAATCATCAGGGAGGGACTCGCAGTCCTTTAGCGATGAAAAGAAGTATCTCGAATATTTTTTGGGTGGAATTCAACTCCTGTCTACTTTCTGCGATTCATATCCCAGGTGTAGACAATTGGGAGGCGGATTATCTCAGCCACCAGAATTTACATCCAGGGGAGTGGTCTCTCCATCCAGATGTGTTTTTTTCAGATCAGATGTGGGGCCTTCCAGAAATAGTTCTGATGGCCTCTCAGCTAAGAAATTTCCCAGATTACCTTCCCAGGTTCAGGGATCCTCATGTGGAGATGGTGATTATGTTAGCAGTTTCTTGTTTTCTGCTTACATTTTTCCGCCTCTGGTTCTCCTTTCAAGGGTGTTCTCCAAGATCATAATGGAACAGTCTCATGTGTTTCTGGTAGCACCAGCATGGCCTCACAGGTTTTGGTATGTGGATCTTGTCTGCATGTTCAGTTGCCAGCCTTGGCCACTTCCTCTAAGGCCAGACTTTCTGTCTCAAAGGCCGTTTTTTCCAGGATCTCAAATTGTTAAATTTGAAGATATGGAGTTTGAACGCTTAGTGCTTAGTCATAGAGGTGTCTCTGACTCAGTGGTTAACACTATGGTTACAGGCTCGTAAATCTGTTTCAAGAAAGATTTATTATCGGGTTTGAAAAACCTATATTTCATGGTGTTCTTTTCATAAATTCTCTTGACATTTTTTTAGAATTCCTAGAATTTTATAATTTCTTCAGGATGGTTTGGATAAGGTTTTATCTGTAAGTACTTTGAATGGACAAATCTCTGCTCTTTCTGTTTTATTTCATGGAAAGATTGCTAAACTTCCTGATATTCACTGTTTTGTTCAGGCTTTGGTTTGTATCAAACCTGTTATTAAATTAATTTCTCCTCCTTGGAATCTTAATTTGGTTTTAAGGATTTTACAGGCTCCTCCTTTTGAGCCTATGCATTCTTTGGATATTAAACTACTTTCTTGGAAGTGTTGTTTCTTTTGGCCATCTCTTTTGCTAGAAGAGTTTCTGAGTTATCAGCTCTCTTGTGAGCCTCCTTATCTAATTTCCCATCAAGATAAAGCTGTTTTGCGGACTTAATTTAAATTTCTTCCTAAAGTTTTGAATTATATCAACATTAGTAGGGAAATTGTTGTTCCTTCTTTGTGTCTTAATCCTAAGAATTCTCTGGAAAGATCTTTACATTCTTTGGATTTCTGAAAGACTTCTAGTCTATTTGTTGTTTTTTTCTGGTTCCATGAAAGGTCAGAAAGCCTTTGCCATTTCTTTGGCATCTTGGTAAAAGCTTTTTGATTCACAAAGCTTATTTGGAGGCGGGGCAGTCTCCGTCTCAGAGAATTACAGCTCATTCTACTAGATCAGTCGTTTCTTCTTGGGCTTTTAAGAATGAAGCTTCGGTTGATCAGATTTGCAAAAACAGCAACTTGGCTTTCTTTGCATACATTTACTAAATTTTACCATTTTGATGTGTTTGCTTTTTTTGAAGCAGTCTTTGGTAGAAAAGCTCTTCAGGCAGCTTCTACTGCTTATGATTTAAGTTTTTTTTAAGTTTATAAGAAAAACGTAATTTTCTTTCATGTAATTAGAAAGAGTCCATGAGCTAGTGACGTATGGGATATACATTCCTACCAGGAGGGGGAAAGTTTCCCAAACATTAAAATGCCTATAAATACACCCATCACCACACCCACAATTCAGTTTTACAAACTTTGCCTCCCATGGAGGTGGTGAAGTAAGTTTGTGCTAGATTCTACGTTGATATGCGCTTCGCAGCAGGCTGAAGCCCGGTTTTCCTCTCAGAGTGCAGTGAATGTCAGAGGGATGTGAAGAGAGTATTGCCTATTTGAATACAATGGAGATCCTCCAGGGGATCTATTTCATAGGTTCTCTGTTATCGGTCGTAGAGATTTCTTCTCCTACCTCCCTTTTCAGATCGACGATATACTCTTATATACCATTACCTCTACTGATTCTCGTTTCAGTACTGGTTTGGCTATCTACTATATGTAGATGAGTTTCTTAGGGTAAGTAAGTCTTATTTTATTTATGACACTCTAAGCTATGGTTGGGCACTTTATATGTAAAGTTCTAAATATATGTTTTAAACTTATATTTGCCATGATTCAGGATATTCAGTATTCCTTCTTTCAGACTGTCAGTTTCATTTTTTTGGGAAAATGCTTATGAATTAATATTTTTTCTTACCTTAAAAATATTCAAATTGACTTTTTTCCTTGTGGGCTGTTAGGCTCGCGAGGGCAGAAAATGCTTTAATTTATTGCGTCATTTTTGGTGCAAACTTTTTTGGCGCAAAATTTTTGTCATTTCCGGCGCCATAGTTAACGCCGGAAGTTTGTTCATGGTTGCATCATTTTTTGACGCATGTGTGTTACAGACATTTTTTTGCGCCAAAAAATGTGGGCATCATACTTGGCGCCAAAAAATGTGGGCGTTATACTTAGCGCCACTTTTTTTCACATTATTTAAGTCTCATTTTTTTTGTTGCTTCTGGTTACTAGAGGCTTGTTTGTTTTGCATTTTTTTCCCATTCCTGAAACTGTCATTAAAGGAATTTGATAATTTTGCTTTATATGTTGTTTTTTTCTATTACATATTGCAAGATATTTCAAACACTGTTCCTGTATCAAGAAATGCTGATGGATTCCCGTTGACTGATATCAGTCCTACCAAAGCTAAGTTCATTTATTTTAATGTTATGAATGTTTATCTTTAGCTATGGTTTGTAATTAGTTATCATGATAAACTTTTACATGCAGAATCCATTAGTATTTATGCTTTATATATTGCTATTCTTTTTACATCTTATGTACAAGATATACTTAGAAATTTATAAGAATATTTTTCTGATTCTATTTTAAAGGCTTTGTCTGACATCCCGCCTTCTAATAAAATTTTTAGGTCTTTTTCAAACGTCTTTTTTAGTTGATGAAGTTTCAAATGACCAACAACATAATGAATTATCCTTCTCTGATGGTGTTTTTTCTCATTCAGAATTTTTCTTCATCAGATATTGACACTAACATATCTACTTTTTTATTTTTTAATATAGTACATTTGTTCTTTGTTCAAAAGGTGTTGATTATTTTGGATAATGAAGTAACTAGTTCTTTTGATTTTAAAAGACTAGCTAACATTTAAATTCTGCTTATTTATCTTCTGTTGTTTCTTCAGAGGTTTTTTCCAGTTCCTGATACTAGGGAATGGAATAGGCTGAGAATTTTCTTTTAGTCCTTTTCAGTTTTGAGGAAAGATTCCCCAAGTTAATGGGGCTATCTCTACTCCTGCTAAATATACTATTATTCTTATAGCAAATAGTATTTTTTTTTTCTTTCAGATGGTTGTATCTTATTTAAGGAAAATTATTTTCAGGTACTTTTCTTAGACCTGTAATTTATTTGGCTGATGTTGCAATTGCTTCATCTTTCTGGTTGGATACTTTAAGATCAAGTATCGGATTATGATTTGTTTAGCATTGTTAAAAGGACAAAATCTACTACTCATTTGAAGTTCAGACTTGGTGCTATTGCATTGTCTTGTTATCTTGCATTTGTTGATTGTGCAAGTCCAGTGTGTTGACTGGTCCTTTAACTTGATTAACATGCTAATAATTTCATTTGTGTTGTCATTTTATTAAATATTTTAGCAAATGAGGTTTAATCTATGTCTAGCTATTTTAGCTAGAAGAACTTTGTGATTTCAATCTTGGAATAATAATTTGATTTCTAAAATCCATATTTCTTTTTTTCCAAGATAATCAATTATTTGGTTCATAATTGGATTCAATTCTTTAACTGTTACTCTGGGCTTCAAGATTGAGTTCTAAGACTAAAACTTTAAGCTTATATTAGTTTTCTGTTCTTACTAAGGAACGGAATCCTGAATTCTTCCCCAAGTAACATATTTATAATTGGAAGTTTTTTTCTTCATTCAATTAAGCCTTTTAAAAGTTCAAAGTCAGCTCCCCAAATTTGCTTGTAGGTGCGGTTCTTATTCCAGCTTGGCTGGTAAGGGGCAGGTTAAGACTTTTTTGAAATTTGTTTGGTTCTATTCGGTCCAAACTTCTTAGACTTTGGGTACAGAATAGGATTCAGAGTAAAACCGTCTGTGAGAAGTCTTTTTTCTCTATCATATTCCAGCTATTCCAGTAAGACTAACACTTTCCTGAAGTGTGTTTCAGACCTATATGTTTTGGGTACTGGTGAAGTCCAGCTGGTCACCCGTTGGGGCTCAAGCGCTGCTCAGAGCTGGAGTTTTCTTTCATGTAATTAGCAAGAGTCCATGAGCTAGTGACGTATGAGATATACATTCCTACCAGGAGGGGCAAAGTTTCCCAAACCTTAAAATGCCTATAAATACACCCCTCACCACACCCACAATTCAGTTTTACAAACTTTGCCTCCGATGGAGGTGGTGAAGTAAGTTTGTGCTAGATTCTACGTTGATATGCGCTCCGCAGCAAGTTGGAGCCCGGTTTTCCTCTCAGCGTGCAGTGAATGTCAGAGGGATGTGAGGAGAGTATTGCCTATTTGAATGCAGTGATCTCCTTCTACGGGGTCTATTTCATAGGTTCTCTGTTATCGGTCGTAGAGATTCATCTCTTACCTCCCTTTTCAGATCGACGATATACTCTTATATATACCATTACCTCTGCTGATTCTCGTTTCAGTACTGGTTTGGCTTTCTACAAACATGTAGATGAGTGTCCTGGGGTAAGTAAATCTTATTTTCTGTGACACTCTAAGCTATGGTTGGGCACTTTGTTTATAAAGTTCTAAATATATGTATTCAAACATTTATTTGCCTTGACTCAGAATGTTCAACTTTCCTTATTTTTCAGACAGTCAGTTTCATATTTGGGATAATGCATTTGAATTAATCATTTTTTCTTACCTTCAAAAATGTGACTCTTTTTTCCCTGTGGGCTGTTAGGCTCGCGGGGGCTGAAAATGCTTCATTTTATTGCGTCATTCTTGGCGCGGACTTTTTTGGCGCAAAAATTCTTTTCCGTTTCCGGCGTCATACGTGTCGCCGGAAGTTGCGTCATTTTTTGACGTTATTTTGCGCCAAAAATGTCGGCGTTCCGGATGTGGCGTCATTTTTGGCGCCAAAAGCATTTAGGCGCCAAATAATGTGGGCGTCTTATTTGGCGCTAAAAAATAAGGGCGTCGCTTTTGTCTCCACATTATTTCAGTCTTATTTTTTCATTGCTTCTGGTTGCTAGAAGCTTGTTCTTTGGCATTTTTTCCCATTCCTGAAACTGTCATTTAAGGAATTTGATCAATTTTGCTTTATATGTTGTTTTTTCTCTTACATATTGCAAGATGTCTCACGTTGCATCTGAGTCAGAAGATACTACAGGAAAATCGCTGTCTAGTGCTGGAGCTACCAAGCTAAGTGTATCTGCTATAATTTTTGGTATCTGTTTCTCCAGCTGTTGTTTGTATTGCATATCATGACAAACTTATTAATGCAGATAAAATTTCCTTTAGTACTGTTACATTACCTGTTGCTGTTCCGTCAACATCTAATTTTCAGAGTGTTCCTGATAAACATAAGAGATTTTATTTTTTAAATCCATTAAGAAGGCTATGTCTGTTATTTCTCCTTCTAGTTTACATAAAAGTCTTTTAAAACTTCTCTTTTTTCAGATGAATTTTTAAATGAACATCATCATTCTGATACTGATAATGGTTCTTCTGGTTCAGAGGTTTCTGTCTCAGAGGTTGATGCTGATAAATCTTTGTATTTGTTCAAGATGGAATTTATTCGTTCTTTATTTAAAGAAGTATTAATTGCATTAGAAATAGAGGATTCTGGTCCTCTTGATACTAAATCTAAACGTTTAAATAAGGTTTTTAAATCTGCTGTAGTTATTCCAGAAGTGTTTAATCTCCCTGATGCTATTTCTGAAGTAATTTCCAGGGAATGGAATAATTTGGGTAATTCTTTTACTCCTTTTAAACGTTTAAGCAATTATATCCTGTGCCATCTGACAGATTAGAGTTTTTTTGGGGACAAAATCCCTAAGGTTATGGGGCTGTCTCTACTCCTGCTAAATGTGCTACTATTCCTACGGCAGATAGTACTTCATTTAAGGATCCTTTAGATAGGAAAATTGAATCCTTTCTAAGAAAAGCTTACTTATGTTCAGGTAATCTTCTTAGACCTGCTATATTTTTAGCGGATGTTGCTGCAGCCTCAACTTTTTGGTTAGAAGCTTTAGCGCAACAAGTAACAGATCATCATTTTATAGCATTATTATTATTCTATAACATGCTAATAATTTTATTGGTGATACCATCTTTTGATATCATTAGAGTTGATGTCAGGTATATGTCTCTAGCTATTTTAGCTAGAAAAGCTTTATGGATTAAACTTGGAATGCTGATATGTCTTCTAAGTCACCTTTGCTTTCCCTTTCTTTCCAGGGTAATAAATTATTATCTCAACTGTTTCTGGAAGGAAGGGACCTTTTTTACCAAAGGATAAAAAATCTAAGGTAAATTTAGGTCTAATAATCATTTTCGTTCCTTTCCTCATAATAAGGAACAAAAGCCTGATCCTTCATCCTCAGGAGCGGTATCAGTTTGGAAACTATTTCCAGTTTGGAATATATCCAAACCTTATAGAAAACCTATAGCCAGCTCCTAAGTACCCATGAAGGTGCGGACCTTATTCCAGCTCAGCTGGTATGGGGCAGATTACGTTTTCTTCAATTTGGATCAATTCCGTTCTCAATCTCTGGTTTCAGAACATTGTTTCAGAAAGGTACAGAATTGGCTTCAGTTAAGGCCTCCTGCTAAGAGATTTTTTTCTTTCCCGTGTCCCAGTTAACACAGCAAAGGCTCAGCATTTCTGAAATGTGTTTCAGATCTAGAGTTGGCTGGAGTAATTATGCCAGTTCCAGTTCTGGAACAGGGGCTGGGGTTTTATTTTATCTCTTCATTGTACCAAAGAAGGTCAATTCCTTCAGACCAGTTCCGGATCTATCAATATTGAATCGTTATGTAAGGATACCAACATTCAAGATGGTTACTGTAGGACTATCCTGCCTTTTGTTTAGCAAGGGCATTATATGTCTACAATAGATTTACAGGATGTGTATCTGCATATTCCGATTCATCCAGATCACTTTTAGTGTCTGAGATTCTCTTTTTAGACAAGCATTACCAGTTTTGTGGCTCTACCGTTTGGCCTAGCCTCAGTTCCAAGAATTTTTTTGGTTCTCGGTGCCCTTCTTTCTGTAATCAGAGAACAGGGTTTTGGTATTTTCTTATTGGACGATATCTGGGTACTTGCTCAGTCTTCTCATTTTCGAAGAATCTCATTACGAATCGACTTGTGTTGTTTCTTCAAGTTCATGGTTGGAGGATCAATTTACCAATCAGTTCATTGATTCCTCAGACAAGGGTAACCTTTTTAGGTTTCTAGATAGATTCAGTGTCTATGACTCTGTCCTTGTCAGACAAGAGAAGTTTAACATTGATATCAGCTTGTCAAAACCTTCAGTCACAATCATTCCCTTTGGTAGCCTTATGCATGGAAATTTTAGGTCTTAGGACTGCCGCATCAGATGCGATCTCCTTTGCTCATTTTCACATGCGACCTCTTCAGCTTTGTATGCTGAACCAATGGTGCAGGGATTACTCAAAGATATCTCAATTAATATCTTTAAACCGATTATACGACACTCTCTGACATGGTGGACAGATCACCATCGTTTAGTTCAGGGGGCTTCTTGTTCTTCCGACCTGGACTATAATCTCAACAGATGCAAGTCTTACAGGTTGGGGAGCTGTGTGGGGGTATCTGACGGCACAAGGGGTTTGGGAATCTCAGGAGGTGAGATTTCCGATCAATATTTTGGAACTCCGTGCAATTTTCAGAGCTCTTCAGTCTTGGCCTCTTCTGAAGAGAGAGTTGTTCATTTGTTTTCAGATAGACAATGTCACAACTGTGGCATACATCAATCATCAAGGAGGGACTCACAGTCCTCTGGCTATGAAAGAAGTATCTCGAATTTTGGTTTGGGCGGAATCCAGCTCCTGTCTAATCTCTGCGGTTCATATCCCAGGTATGGACAATTGGAAAGCGGATTATCTCAGTCGCCAAACGTTGCACCTGGGCGAATGGTCTTCACCCAGAGGTATTTCCTCAGATTGTTCAATGTGGGAACTCCCAGAAATAGATCTGATGGCTTCTCATCTAAACAAGAAACTTCCCTGGTATCTGTCCGGATCCCGGGATCCTCGGGCGGAGGCAGTGGATGCATTATCTCTTCCTTACAAGTGTCATCCTGCCTATATCTTTCCGCCTCTAGTTTTTCTTGCAAGGGTATTCTCCAATATTCTAAAGGAATGCTCGTTTGTCCTGCTGGTAGCTCCAGCATGGCCTCACAGGTTTTGGTATGCGGATCTTGTCCGGATGGCTTCTTGCCGGCTGTGGACTCTTCCGTTAAGACCAGTCTTTCTGTCTCAAGGTTCTTTTTTTCCATCAGGATCTCAAAACCTTAATTTTAAGGTGTGGAGTTTGAACGCTTGATTCTTGGTCAAAGAGGTTTCTCTGACTCTGTGATTGATACTATGTGACAGGCTCGTAAATCTGTATCTAGAGAGATATATTATAGAGTCTGGAAGACTTATATTTCTTCAGGATGGTTTAGATAAAGGTTTGTCCGCAAGTTTCTTGTAAGACAAATCTCTGCTCTTTCTGTTCTTTTTCACAGAAGGATTGCTAATCTTCCTGATATTCATTGTTTTGTACAACCTTTGGTTCGTATAAAACTTGTCATTAAGTCAATTTCTCCTCCTTGGAGTTTGAATTTGGTTCTGGGGGCTCTTCAAGCTCCTCCTTTTGAACCCATGCATTCTTTGGTCGTTATATAACTTTCTTGGAAAGTTTTGTTTCTTTTGGCCATCTCTTCTGCCAGAAGAGTCTCTGAATTATCTACTCTTTTTTGTGAGTCTCCTTTTCTGATTTTGCATCAGGATAAGGCGGTGCTGCGAACTTCTTTTGAATTCTTTACCTAAGGTTGTGAATTCTAACAACATTAGTAGAGAAATTGTGGTTCCTTCATTATGTCCTAATCCTATGAATTCTAAGGAGAAATCATTGCATTCTTTGGATGCTGTTAGAGCTTTGTAATATTATGTTGAAGCTACTAAGTCTTTCCGAAAGACTTCTAGTCTATTTGTCATCTTTTCCGGTTCTAGAAAAGACCTGAAAGCTTCTGCCATTTCTTTGGCATCTTGGTTGAAATCTTTATTTCATCATGCCTATGTTGAGTCGGGTAACACTCCGCCTCAAAGGATTACAGCTCATTCTACTAGGTCAGTTTCTACTTCCTGGGCGTTTAAGAATGAAGCTTCGGTTGATCAGATTTGCAAAACAGCAACTTGGTCCTCTTTGCATACTTTTACTAAATTCTACCATTTTGATGTGTTTTCTTCTTCTGAAGCAGTTTT
Source organism: Bombina bombina (assembly GCF_027579735.1). Lineage (NCBI taxonomy): Eukaryota > Metazoa > Chordata > Amphibia > Anura > Bombinatoridae > Bombina > Bombina bombina. The sequence goes on along the minus strand of NC_069501.1, from coordinate 1,083,766,744 downwards.
TGGTAGAAACGTACTTCAGGCAGTGGTTTCAGTTTGAATCTTCTGCTTATGTTTTTTCATTAAATTTTATTCTGGGTGTGGATTATTTTCAGCAGGAATTGGCTGTCTTTATTTTATCCCTCCCTCTCTAGTGACTCTTGTGTGGAAAGATCCACATCTTGGGTAATCATTATCCCATACGTCACTAGCTCATGGACTCTTGCTAATTACATGAAAGAAAACATAATTTATGTAAGAACTTACCTGATAAATTCATTTCTTTCATATTAGCAAGAGTCCATGAGGCCCGCCCTTTTTTGTGGTGGTTTTGATTTTTTTGTATAAAGCACAATTATTCCAATTCCTTATTTTATATGCTTTCGCACTTTTTTCTTATCACCCCACTTCTTGGCTATTCGTTAAACTGAATTGTGGGTGTGGTGAGGGGTGTATTTATAGGCATTTTAAGGTTTGGGAAACTTTGCCCCTCCTGGTAGGAATGTATATCTCATACGTCACTAGCTCATGGACTCTTGCTAATATGAAAGAAATGAATTTATCAGGTAAGTTCTTACATAAATTATGTTTTCTGGGGTATTTATTCCAGTTTCATTTTAGGAACTGGGTTTTGGGGTTTTATTCAAGACTATTCATTGTTCCAAAGATAGAAAATCTTTTTGAATTGTCATATAAGTGTACCATCTTTTAGAATGGTGTTTATATGGTCTATTCTGCCTTTTTGGTCAGTGATGGCATTATTTGTTTACAATAGATACAATAGATGCATATCTTCATTTTCTGTTTTCATTCAGATTATTTTTATTTTCTGAGATAATCTTTTTTTGACAAGCATTACCAATTTGTTGCTTTTCCTTCTGGTCTAGCGACAGCTCTAAGAGTCTTTTCAAGGTTCTCAGTGTTCCTTATTTGGACGGTATCGTGGTACTGGCTCAGTCTTTTCGTTCTGCGGAATCTCATACGATTCAACTTTGTTGTTTCTTCAAGACATGGTTAGAGGATCTTTTAATCAAAAGCTCCTTGACTCCTCACACAAGGGTCACCTTTTTTAGGTTTCCAGATAGATTGTGTCAATGTTTTTGTCTCTAACAGACAAGTGACAAGTTTATTGGGTTCTGTTTGTCGGAACCTTCAGTCTCTATTATTTCCTTCAAATTGCTATATATGCATGGAAGTTTTAGGTTTCATGGCTGCAGCATTGGATTCGATTCCCTTTGCTCATTTCATAGGAAACCTTTCCAGTTTTTTATGCTGAATAATGGTGCAGGGATTCTAGGATATCACTTTTTATATCTTTGAATCCTAATGTTTAACTATCTTTGATTCGGTGGTTAAGATCACCATCATTTAGTTCTACAGGTCTCTTCGGTTCTTTCAACCTAGACCATGATCTCTACAGATGCGAGTCTTTTAGGTTGGGAGGCTGTCTGAGGATCTCTGTCAGCACAAGGGGTTTGGAAATCTCAGGAGGCGAGATTATCATTTGATATTTTGGAACTCTGTGCATTCTCAGAGTTCTTCAGTTGGTTTCTTTTTGAAGAAGAGACGTTTATTGTTTTTTCAGACAGACAATGTCACAACTGTGGCGTATGTCAATCATCAGGGTGGGACTATCAGTCCTTAGGCTGTGACAGAAGTATCTCGGATATTTGCTTGGGATAAATCCAGCTCCTATCTAATTTCTGTGGTCTTTTTCCCAGGTATAGACAATTGGGAAGCGGATTATCTCTGTTAATCAAGCTTTACATCCGGAAGAATGGTCTCTTTACCCAGATCTGTTTTTCAATTTTTCAGATGTGAGGGCTTCCAGAAATAGATCTGATGGCATCTCATCTAAACAAGGAACTTCCCAGGGGCCTATTCAGGTCCGGGGATCCTCAGGCGGAAGTAGTGTATGCATTGACACTTCCTTGGAATTATCAATCTGCCTATATTTTTTCATCTCTGGTTCTTCTTTTAAGAGTGATTTTCAAAATCATCAGAGAGCAATCTTTGGTGTGGCTGGTGGCTCCAGCATGGCCACACAGGTTTTGGTATATGGTTCTTGTTCAGATGTCCAGTTGCCGATCTTGGCTACTTCCATTAAGGCCAGACCTTATATCTTAACATTCGTTTTTTTCATCAGGAATTCAAATTATTAATTTGATTGTATGAAAATTTAACTCTTAGTACTTATGTCATCGAGTTTGGAAGATTTACATCTCATGATGCTCTTCTTATGAATTCTCTTGGCATTAGGTTTTTATAGTTTCTTCATAAGGTTTTGTCTGCATGTTCCTTGAAAGGACAAATCTCTGCTTTTCCTGTGCTGTTTCACAGTAACAATTCCTAAATCTTTCTGATATTCATTGTTTTGTTCAGGCTTTGGTTCGTTTCAAGCCTGTCATTAAGCCAATTTCTCCTCCTTGGAGTCTTAATTTGGTTTTGAAGGCTTTACAGGCTCTTCTGTTTGAGCATATGCTTTCTTTGGACATTAATTACTTTCATGGAAAGTATTGTTCTTTTTAGACATCTCTTCAGCTAGAACAGTTTTTGAATTATCTGTTCTTTCTTGTGAATCTCCTTTTTCTGATTTTTCATCAGGATAAGGTGGTTTTTGCTGTCCTCATTTCAATTTTTACCTAAAGTTGTGAATTCTAACAACATTAGTAGAGGAATTATTGTCCCTTCCTTGTGTCCTAATCCTAAGAATTCTTTGGTAAGATTCTTACATTTTTTGGATGTGGTAAGAGTTTTGAAATATTATGTTGAAGCTACTCAGATTTCAGACAGACTTCTAGTCTATTTGTTATCGTTTCTGGTTTTAGGAAAGGTCAGAAGGCTTCTGCCATTTCTTTGGCATCTTGGTTAAGCTTTTGATTCATCATGCTTATTTGGAGTCGGGTTAATCCCCACCTCAGAGGATTACGGCTCATTCTACTAGGTCAGTTTCTACTTCCTGGACTTTTAAGAATGAAGCATACTTTTACTAAATTCTACCATTTTGATGTTTTCTCTTCTTCAGAAGCAGTTTTTGGTAGAATAGTACTTCGGGCAGCTGTTTCAGTTTGATTCTTCTGCTTATAATTTCAGTTTTTTTCATTATAAAAATTGAAACTTTTGATTTGGGTAGTGGATTAATTTTTCAGCGGAATTGGCTGTCTTTATTTTATCCCTCCCTCTCTAGTGACTCTTGCGTGGAAGTTCCACATCTTGGGTATCTGCTATCCGATACGTCACTAGCTCATGGACTCTTGCTAATTACATGAAAGAAAACATAATTTATGTAAGAACTTACCTGATAAATTCATTTCTTTCATATTAGCAAGAGTCCATGAGGCCCACCCTTTTTGTGGTGGTTATGATTTTTTTGTATAAAGCACAATTATTCCAATTCCTTATTTTTGATGCTTTCACTCCTTTCTTATCACCCCACTTCTTGGCTATTCGTTAAACTGAATTGTGGGTGTGGTGAGTGGTGTATTTATAGGCATTTTAAGGTTTGGGAAACTTTGCCCCTCCTGGTAGGAATGTATATCCCATACGTCACTAGCTCATGGACTCTTGCTAATATGAAATAAATGAATTTATCAGGTAAGTCCTTACATAAATTATGTTATTGTTTGGATTTGATTTCTAAGCGGAAATAGCTGTTGTTTTTTTATCCCTCCCTCTCTAGTGATTCTTCTGTGGACTTCCACATCTTGGGTATTTTATTTCATATGTCACTAGCTCATGTACTCTTGCCACTTACATGAAAGAAAACATAATTTATGTAAGAACTTACCTGATAAATTAATTTCTTTTAGATTGAAATATTTTTTATTGAACAATCGGTACAATACACAGTCTATATCAATAGCAGATACAATAAATAAGTCACAACTGTAAAGCATCTATTTCACATTTCTCAACATTGTACTGCATTTTACATATCAACATTTTCTTTAACCAGTCTTCACTGTGTGTTACAGGTTGAAGCTCCAATAAAAACATGAGTCCAATTGTTACAATTTTAAAGATCTAACAATGTTTAACAATTAACATGAATAACCTATATAACCATTATGCCACCTCACTTCACCATTTAAATTGTTGTCTTATCAATAAACATTTCTTAAGCAATCACCACGTCTTAAACATCCACAGCGCCCACCAAGTACTCTCATCTGCAGTATCTACCGCTGCTCTCAAACTACTGTTTCTTTCTCCCTTACATGGTAGCTGATCCTATACATGTTTTTCATTAAGGATCCAGTAAAACCAGACTCTATTGAAAGATTCCACCTCGTCTTGTATGTATGCTGCAGTCTCGCATAGACCAAACATACTTCTAATCCTCCCAAGCACTTCCATTCTCTCCGGTATTCTCACCTTCCAATATTTTGCTATAGATATACGAGTCACTGTACATACAATTCTAATGAATTTATTTATAGGTGCATTGAATCTTGGATCCTCACCATTCAGCAAGGCCTGCATGGGCGTCAGTGTTACCTGTTCCTCTAATATAGTGGTTATCATCTTAGATAGGTCGAGCCATACATTTCGTACCTCCGGGCATTCCCACCACATATGAAAATATGTACCTAGCTGTGTGCAACCTCTATAGCACTGCCTGGAGCCTCCCTTCACCATATGTGCTGTTTTTAAAGGGGTTAAATACCAGCGAAATGTTGTCTTGATGTTATTCTCCCTTAGGTCCGCTCCCAGCAAGCCCCTACTGGAATTTAGAAAAATCTGGTTCCAAGTCTTTAGGTCATATGTTTCACCCAAGTCCGCTTCCCAGTGGAGGGCAGTTTGTGGCTTTGAAATTGTGTGTGTTTCCTGTATGAATAAATATAAGTGGGACACCACACTTTTCTGTCTATTTTCTGCACTGCACAGTCTCTCAAAAATGTTTTTGGTCCTGGCGTCCCTCCCCGTCCTGTTATACAGAGTGAGAGCTGAGGCTATCTGTAGATATACAAACCACTGCAGATGCATAGGTCTAAGTTTGTCCTGTAGTTGATTGTAAGTCAAAATCTTCCTATTAATTAAAAAGTCTGCTATCCGGTATAAGTCCTTGTGTGCCCACTTGTCTATCATTTTATGTAATTCTCCTGAAATTATATACTTCAATGGTCTTATTAAAGAGTTAGTCGGTAGTAGTGTTCCATTTCTATTGGTTATTGCTAGCTGCTTGATAGCTATTTTAGTGATCAGGTTTTGATAGCCCCCGGGTCTCCCTCTAGTTTCTTTACCCCATAATATATCGTCCGGGCCGTCGTAACCCCCAATGAGAGCTTCTAACTGGGGCCATACTACGTCCTCTTGTTTCCTCCCTAAAAGAGAGTTTTGAGCTAGTCTAGCTGCTGAGTAATAATCCATCAAATTAGGAAGTCCCACCCCTCCCAACTGACGATGTCTGGTGAGAGTATCTCGAGATATCCTCGCATATCTAGATCCTCTGAAGAATCTATGTAAGTCTGTCTGAAGGGCCTTCAAGTCAGATTTATCTATCTTTACAGGTAAGGAGCGAAATAAGTATAGGATTCTTGGGAGAATGTTCATCTTAATCGACGAGAGTCTCCCATACCAAGAGAAGTTATGCTTCTTCCACTTCTGCAGATCAGATCTGATTGATTTAAACATAGGTATATAATTAGCTCTATATAATTGGGTAGATTGTGCCGTTAGTCTAATCCCCAAATACTTTATGTCATTTTTCACCCATTTAAAGTCGAAGTTTGTTTCTATCAGTTTGATAGTGTGTTTTGGTAGACCTATTGAGAGCGCCTCACATTTGTCTAAGTTTATTTTATATCCTGAAACGGAGGAGAACTGTTGTATGATTTTATATATGTTGGGAAGTGAAATGAGTGGCCTAGTGACTGTTAACAATACATCATCTGCGAACAAGGTGATCTTATGTTGAAAATGTTGTATTTGCATGCCTGAGATGTCTGGAGAGTTTCTTATGTTTGCAGCTAGTGGTTCGATACATATTGCAAAAAGAAAGGGCGACAAGGGGCATCCTTGCCTGGTGCCATTAAGAATATTAAAAGTGTTGGACTGATGTCCTATAGCTCTGATATACGCTGTGGGTGTTGAGTACAAACCTCTCAGTGCTGTCATGAATGACCCAGTGAACCCCACCCTTGTCAAAACTGTATCCATATACACCCAGTCCACCCTATCGAACGCCTTCTCCGCATCCAAGGATAGGACCAGAGAAGGCGTTCGCTCATGGTACAAATAATCCATAACCGTAATCATACGTCTAATGTTGTCTGGAGCCTCTCTATTGTTTATGAACCCTACCTGGTCCGGGTGCACAATAGAGGGTAGAATATGTTTCAAGCGGTTAGCCAGGATTTTAGTAACAATTTTCATATCTTGGTTTATTGGAGATATGGGTCTGTAACTTGAACACAGTGTAGCGTTTCTACCCTTTTTTGGTATTACAATGATTTTGGCTTGTAAAAGGTCAACAGATATGGGCTGGCCTTCTAGAATATGGTTGGCAAATTTAACTATATGTGGGATCAGGATCTGTCTGAAGAGTCTATAATATTCCCCCGGGAATCAGTCAGGACCCGGGGCCTTGCCTGGTTTGAGCTCTTTTATAGCTGTCACCACTTCAGCTTGTGTGATTTCTGCATTTAATTTGTCTTGGTCTTCTGTAGTCAAGTGTGGAAGGTTTGCTAAATCTAAGAAATTTTCAAGCACACTTTGTGTTTGGGTATTATGTTGGACCTTCTCCCCATCGTACAGGTTTCTATAGTACTCTGCAAACGTGTCCACAATTTCTTGTGGATGAGATGTAATACTCCCTGTCCCTGTCTGAATACTCGGGATAGATACTGACTGATATTCATCTCTAATTTTTTTTGGCTAAATACCTGTCAGGCTTGTTTGCATATATGAAATAGTTGGCTTTAAGCCTTTGGGCTGCCCTAATAGAGTTATTATTTAATAATGCAAGCAAATCTGTTTTTTTCTGTGTCAGGGTCTGCAAAATGAGTCGTGAATTGGTCCGTTTGTGCTCCTTTTCTAAAGAGTCAATATCCCGCTGTAACCTCAAGTATCTATTGTCAGTCTCTTTCTTGTGTATGGCTTTTTCTTTGATTAACAGTCCTCGAAACACCGATTTGTGCGCTGCCCAAACCGAGATCGGGTTCACAGTAGAATCAGTATTGATTCTCCAGTAGTCACTCATTGCTTTTAAAAGCTTGTCTTTAGTGTTGGGGTATTTTAGACAGGTCGGGTCAAACGTCCATGTTCTAGTCCTACCTGGGTCCACAATGGAACCGAAAAATAGTTGTGTAATGGAATGGTCCGACCAAACACATGTATGTATGTTTGCCTTGCGTAATGTGGGCTGCATTATTTGGCTAGTGAAGATATAATCAATTTTCCTGTAGCATTTGTGTGCTGAGGAATAGTATGTAGTGTCCGCTGTGTCCCCGTATAGTGTGACCCAGCTATCTTGTAGCCCATGCGGTGAAAGTAAGTCGTCAATTTTTGCAGCTATTGCTTTTTGTCTTGATTTTTTCTTTGATATTTTCCCGTCGTAAACTTCCTCAACGCTGCCAGATCTATATTGAAATCTCCTGCTAATATTATTCTCGATCTAGACCAGTTGGTTAGTAAGTTAGATATATGTCTAAAAAATGGTTCCTGCTGCTCATTTGGCGCATAGATATTGCATAGTACTATTTCTGTACCCTGTATGTTGCCCCTTACCAAGATATATCGACCTTCTTTGTCTTTCACTGTGACCCTATGCTCAAAGTTTAAAGATGAGTGAATCAAAATAGATACACCCTTAGTCTTAGTGTCAGAAGTAGCATGGAAGTGTTGTGTATATTCTCTGGACCAGTACTTAGGTATCTGTGTGTTCAAAAAGTGGGTCTCCTGTAAAAACAAAATATTGGCTTTAAGTCTCTTGTATTGTGTCAGTGCAGTCTTCCTCTTTATATCTGAGTTGAGACCTCTCACATTGTGAGATATCAAACTTACTCCAGGAAAGTCTCGAGATGTAGTCATGATAATGTATCACCCCAATCATACAACCAGTCCTAACTCATAAGCTCTCCCTCTCTACCTGATTGCTTTAGTATATCACAATTCTTACCATCCTGCAAGACCCCAACAACAAATTCCTGATCTCCATCTCTAGTGAAACTCTGGGTGTGGTTATTACCTTGCGTGAAGCGAGACTGGCATAGTTCAATACATTTAAATAGCAGAAATAACTTTGATTTTCCCTGTAGAACGGAACAGAAAAAACAACAAAAAATACATAACATGAAGTGTATATTAAGCATTAACATAACGTGTAGGAGATGATACTACGTATCTCATAACATTATCTCAGTTTTCTATAGGCGGTATGGTATACCAGATAAGATTTAGCCCATACTTGTGACCTTTATGTTAACAGTCTCATACCCTTGGCTATCATAATTTATCTATGTAACATGCAGCCTCCACGACATTGCCGAGGCAACGTCTAGGAGGGAGTCTTACCAGTCTCTCGTATTCGATATATCTTGAGGCAATTATAGTTCAAAGGTGAGATCAGGGTCTAAATCTCTTGTTATTAACTTTTGTCCAAGTGGATTTCTTGTTTGTCTGCATTGGTGCTTGTGTCCCCGTTTTCTCCTCGGGGTTAGGATCAGATGGGATGTCCGGTGTTTCTATACCAAAGCTTCTGCAAACCTCAGGTATCTCATGGATTGTCCTAATCGTGGTCACTTTGCCATCCTTGATTATGTTAAGGGCAAAAGGAAAGCCCCAGCGGTAGGGAATTTGATGTTTTCTGAGCAGTGATGTTAATGGCCTTAATCTCCCCCGTCGCTGTAGTGTTCTCACACACAGGTCTTGGAAAAACTGTACTACATTCCCTTGGTATTTGAACGTGGGATTCTTGCGAGATGCGTTTAGGATTTTTTCCTTATCAATAAATTTGAGGAATTTGATGATCACATCTCTTGGTGGCATATCTCTTTGTGGCCTCGCCCGGAGTGCTCTGTGGGCTCTCTCAATTTGGTAGTCCGTGTCGTCTGTAGCCATTGTAATAGCTTTAAAGAGACCCTGTAGATAAGGGGGAAGGTCTGGTGCATTAATGGATTCTGGTATGCCCTTTATTCGTAGATTCGATCTTCTGTTGCGATTTTCAACATCTTCCATCTTGTCCTGAAGATCAGCTATTTGTTGTTGCTGGAAGGCAACCGTTTGCGACATAACACAGACATTCTCTTCTAAATCTCCTCTATCGTTCTCCAAAGCGTCTACCCTGTTTCCAATTTCTAGTATATCATTTTTAATGTCTGATAAACTGCTGGTTACTGTGGCGTGGAGACCATCAATTTTGTCCCACAGTTTCTCAAAATTCGTTGCGATGTCTTGCTTCGAAACTAATAGGGTTAAATCAGCCTTAGTTGCAGGTGTCTGGGCATCTAGAGATTTACAGTGCTCAGAGTCCATATCAGAGTCACCCTCTGTCTCCATAGTTGTAGTTTCTGTTTGTTTGCTAGGTATATTGGATCTCAGGAATGTATCCATGGAAGTTATTTTACTACTTTTCTCAGGTTTCTGAACTCTTCTGGAAGACATCTTAAGTTTAAGAGTAGCTGCTGTCTACCCAGATCTCTGCACAGTCCTGTGATTAGCGATAATATGTAGAAAGTGCTTTGTGTTTTATCTCGGCAGTCTTCAGTGTGTTACCTTTACCGGGTGTAAGATGGGACAAGTACTCAGTGGGTATGTGAAACTAAAACTTGATGTGTGTCTCTAGAGTCCTGTGGATTCACAGTATTACCAGCTTTGTAAGAGGGATCTGCTATTCTAAGTATACAATCCTCCAGGGACTTGCTCAGATTGACCACATTCAATATAACTACCGCTTGGGGTATCAGGCATTCATGTATTCAACATATAAGGGCAAGACCTGTATTGCATAGTCACATCCGTAGCAGCCATGTGCGTTTTTAAATGTAGTGCGTCTTGCTTGTATTGCGCCGCTGCCTTTATAGCTCTCTATCTGTTATTCCTTCATTTCCCCACAACTGAGTTACTATCACCAGTGCCAAACAGTGTCAATTCTGCTGCCACCTTTGCCTCAATAATGCTCACCCTTCAGCATACATCAGCTACAAGTCCATCTGTACTCCTCTCAGATGCTGCGTGGCGCAACCAAAATGGCGCCCGCTGCATTTGCTCCCAACTCCTATTAGGCTCAAAAGTTGCTGCATGTAGTTGCGGTGATCGGAGCTTTCAGAAAAACAGCCAGGACATTTCTCTGTCGCTTATTCTGTAATGTGCTTGCCTTTTGTCGTTCCACCTCAGGGCATTAACCACCTTTTTAGTGTATCATACTCCGGAGCTCCGGTCTCACACAACCATTGCTGTGCGCTGCTTGGCTCCGCCCCCCAGAATGTCAAATTAATTTCTTTTATAGGGGCAAGAGTCAATGAGACCCACCCTTTTTTGTGGTGCTTATTATTTTTTTGTATAAAAGCACAATCATTTTTCCAGTTCCCATTTTTGTATGCTTTTTTACTCCTTTTTACACCTCACTACTTGGCTATTCGTTAAACTGAGGAATGAGTGTGGTGGGAGGTGTATTTATAGGCATTTTGAGGTTTGGGAAACTTTGCCCCCTCCTGGTAGGAATGTATATCCCATACGACACTAGCTCATGGACTCTTGCCACTATGAAAGAAATTAATTTATCAGGTAAGTTCTTACATAAATTATGTTTTACGTTGATCACCTCTAACTTACATGGACATGCGACCCATAATTTGAAAGGGCAGACTCCGCTCTTTCGAATAAGAGGTTGTCCCTGTAAGTGACCTGTGAGCTGAGATATGGGCTTGCAATGCCCTTCACCTAACCCCCTCCATAATTACCTGTATTAACAGCGAGTTCTTGATGCCTTATGATGTCAACATATGCACCAGTGGTGACATTACACTGGCTACCAGGAAGAGGCAAAGATAGGAAGGGAGACTGCAGTCTCCTCTCCCCTCTCCAGTGCAGGGTTCCCCATTATCCGGATCAGAACGGGGGGACACTAGGATGAAACAATGAAGTCATACGCACTTTGGAGTGGATGTGCACGATGACCATGGGTTGTCATGCACATACAAGGGGTTAAGTATCATTTACTTGCAGGTCAATAGTGACATCCCAATAGTTTCCTCAGAAAAGGTTGGTCAAACATAGACATTTTTCATTTATTTGATACTGATTGTAAAATATTAAAAACTACATGCAAAAACCACCAAATTTGATCTCTTTCAATACCCACATCTACTCATTTGTCTATAAATAAATTACATCATATTATATAAAGAAAGTATTTTTATTAAAGCCCCATCGCTCAATCCTACTGGACGACGATTAAGACTGAAATGGAAAGGGCACTTTCAATGACTCTAGACCTAAACATCTGCTCTAGACCTAAACATCTGATTTTTCCTCTTTAACAAATTTACTAAGATTAAATGTAAATTGAGACTCACATTGCTGACCATTATGGTCAACTCGGCAAAAAGACTTATCCCGAAAAATTGGAAATCACAGCACCTCCTATCAGTTAACACTTGGAGAGAGATAACCTCCCAGTCTCTCCAGCTAGAAAAACACCACTACACACACAGTAAACGTTTGGATGATTATCAATCCATTTGCTTCCTCTGGGAAGATTATCTAAATCAAGCACCACCACCAACCTGAATACACTTCATCTTTCTCACATCCACCCTTGTACCCACAAGCACTCTAGACAAAATGCATATATAACTCCTCAACCACTTGTCCAACAGTTTGCAAACCAGATATGCTTGGAATCAGTTAGTCGAAGGATTATCCTATTAATGAACATTTATTATATATCCCAACTCCTCGACAACCGACACTTTAATGCCTCCCTGCGAGAACACAATATTTACCTTATGTTGTTTTTGTTCTTTGTATTTCACTGTTATGTATTGTCATCGCAAACAACTTTGTAATGTGACCTTTCAGTTGGTCTCAGTCATACTGATTTTCTCTTTCCAGTAATTTGTTTATATTGTTTGCTTTACCTTTAATAAAGCTTTTTTTTAAAAAAAAGAAAGTATTTTTATTAAAAGTATTTGAAATACAAAGTCAGCATATTCACTTAAATCACAGGTCATATTTAATAAATACATCAATTGTAATCCAAAAACAGTGAGATGCATCCAAAAATATCCAAATGTAAGAATGGCAATGTCATACTAATCTAAGGGATTGGTAACTCTACCAATAAAAAGAACAGAGCCTGCAAAGACAAAATAGAGAAAAGTAAATACATTATCTACCTTTACATAAATATAGAACAATTTATATTACCTTCTCAAGAATACTATAGATTATAGCAGAAAGTACAAAACACCATTGACTAGAGATTGCTAGTATAAATACTGTACAATTTGGTATTTTAAATCCAGTAAAATGTATCTACATAAAACTGGACATATCTGTTTTACAAATGTAAATCCCTTTTGTTTGGTTGAGACAGCAAGGGACTTCTTGTATTTTAAACTTAAAGGGACATTCCAGCCATTTTACAAATCAGAATGCTAAATGTATTTTCTGGAATATCCCATTAAAGGGACATTAAACACCTTTTGTTTTTCTGTTAATTATCAGATAGATTATGAGTTTTGAGCGCTATAGGAAAATTAACGACCACCACAAAAGCAGCGTTATTTCACATCCCTAAAGCGCTGCTATTACAAGTTTAAAAAAAGCAGGCTTGAACGGGTGATATGGTGGCGTTGAGCTCCATACCGCACCCAAATACAAGCGCTGCTTTGACGTGCTCGTGCACAATTTCCCCATAGACATCAATGGGGAGAGCCGGCAAAAAAAAAGCCTAACACCTGCGATTGCGGAAACAAAAGCTCCGTAACGCAGCCCCATTGATTTCTATGGGGAAAGAAAAAGTTATGTTTAAACCTAACACCCTAACATAAAAACCACGTCTAAACACCCCTAATCTGCCGCCCCCGACAACGCCGCAACCTACATAATGTTATTAACCCCTAATCTGCCGCCTTTAACATCACCGCCACCTAAATAAAACTATAAAACCCTAATCTGCCGCTCCTGATATCACCGCCACCTACATACAGTTATTAACCCCTAATCTGCTGCCCCTAACATCGCCACCACCTAAATACATTTATTAACCCCTATTCTGCCACCCTTAACATCGCCGCTACCTACATTACAGTTATTAACCACTAATCTGCCGCCGCCACTATACTAAAGTTATTAACCCCTAAACCTTTGACCTCCAACATCACTAACACTAAATAAATATATTAACCCCTAACGTAACCCTAAGTCTAAGCCTAAGTCTAACCCTATCACCCCCTAACTTAAATATAATTAAAATAAATCTAAATAAACCTTACAATTATTACCTAAATAATTCCTATTTAAAACTAAATACATACTTACCTGTAAAATAAACCCTAAGCTAGCTACAATATAACTAATAGTTATATTGTAGCTAGCTTAGGTTTTATTTTTATTTCACAGGTAAGTTTGTATTTATTTTAACTAGGTAGACTAGTTAGTAAATAGTTATTAACTATTTACTAACTACCTAGCTAAAATAAATACAAAGTTACCTGTAAAATAAAACCTAACCTGCCTTACACTAAAAACTAACATTGATAATTTATTTTTATTTTTTTTGTAATTTAGTGTTTATTTTTATTTTTTGTAATTGAGAAAATTGTATTTTAATAATTTAATTTATTTTATTTTATTGTAATGTTAGTTTTTAGTGTAAGGCAGGTTAGGTTTTATTTTACAGGTAACTTTGTATTTATTTTAACTAGGTAGTTATTAAATAGTTAATAACTATTTACTAACTTGTCTACCTAGTTAAAATAAATACAAATTTACCTGTGAAATAAAAATAAAACCTAAGCTAGCTAAAATATAACTATTAGTTATATTGTAGCTAGCTTAGGTTTTATTTCACAGGTAAGTATTTAGTTTTAAATAGGAATTATTTAGGTAATAATTGTAAGGTTTATTTAGATTTATTTTAATTATATTTAGGTTAGGGTTACGTTAGGGTTAGGTTTAGGGGTTAATATATTAATGTAGAGTTAGTGATGTTGGAGGTCAGAGGTTTAGGGGTTAGTCATTTATTTAAGTATATTTCCTTGTGGGGGGCTTGCGGTTTAGTGGTTAATAGGTTTCTATATAGCAGCGGTGTGGGCGGACGGCAGATTAGGGGTTAATAATCTTTAAATAGTGTGTGTGATGCGGGAGGGTGGCGTTTTAGGGGTTAATAGATTTGTTATAGTGGTGATGATGTCAGGGAGTGGCGGAATAGGGGTTAATATTTTTTTTTAGTGGCGGCGATGTCCGGAGCGGCAGATTAGGGGTTAATAAATTTATTATAGTGTTTGCGATGCGGGAGGGCCTCGGTTTAGGGGTTAATAGGTAGTTTATGGGTGTTAGTGCACTTTTTAACACTTTAGTTATGAGTTTTATGTTACAGCTTTGTAACGTAAAACTCATAACTACTGACTTTAGATGGCGGTACGGATCTTGTGGTTATAGAGTGTAACGCTCACTTTTTGGCCTCCCAGGCAAACTCATAATACCGGCGCTTTGGGAGTCCCATTGAAAAAGTTGCTGACTGGCTAAAAGGTGTGCGGTACACCTATACCTACAAGACTTGTAATAGCGGCGTCAGGGAAAAAGCAGCGTTATGAAGCATAGCAATGCTTTTTCACTCATAACGCAAAACTTGTAATCTAGCTGAATGTGCTTTAGAGAGTCCAAAAAGCAAGATCTGTAACCCACATTTTCAAAATGCTGCAAAGTCCCTAAACCAGTTTTTTAAAGGGAAAGTAAACACTGTGGACAGTGTTACATAATCTTGCACTACCCCGTGGTGCCATGCAACTACATGTAGCGTTCTCCCTCACTTGGTAAAGCTGTCAGCTGCCTTACCTAGCGTGGGAGAACGCTACATGTAGTTGAATGATGCCATGGCGCAAGCTGTGATTTGACAGTGAGCCCATGACACGCTATTTTTTTTTTTTTACAAATTGCGGAACTGAAGAGGATGACTTCACTAACTTGGTAAGTATAGCTTTAGCCCTCAAATTAGTTATTTTAACATTTCTTTTCAGACGGAAGGCTCATAGATATTATGTGTGTGTATGTGTATATATATATATATATATATATATATATATATGTGTGTATATTTATTTTTATATATATATATATATATATATATATATACACACACACTCTCACTAGTTACAGATAAATTGTAGTGGATAAGTACAAAAAAAAAAAATTTGTGGATTTTTGTTTAATATTGAGTGCACTAGTAACTAGTAAAACCTTTTATATTATTTATAAATATTACTCAAGCTATCAACAGCACAAATTGTACAATTTATGATAAAGAATCTGAAGAAGGGGATATGTAATCCCCGACACATCAATAAATAGTTTGACCTTTGGTTGTGAATATTCGCATGAGTGCTGTTTCTTGAGTTGAATATATATGTGTATATATATATATATATATATATATATATATATATATATATATATAAAACAAAGTTCCAAAGGGAGAAGTAGGAAACGGGAGACTCGAGGCTTGGAAACAAGTTTTTATTCAGCAGGTGAGTAACTCAAAGATCACCTGACGCGTTTCGCGCATATGCACATGCGCTTCATCAGAGGCTGAAGATCACAAGTAATGCTATGCCCTATATACAGATCACCAGCCAATAGACTCATAATGAGATCAGAGTAACTACCTGATAGGGTAAGTTAAAACTTAAAGGAACCTGTAATCCTAGTCTAAAAATATCTGTACAGTGCAATATGTTATGCAAATTTACCATATATGTTAGAAAAAGGAGAGAAAAGAACTCCTAAGCCACAAAAGAAATAATAAAAAATATATAAAAAATATATATAAAAAAGCATATACACATATGTGAAAACATAATAAATAAAGAACAATGATACAATAAAAAAGTATTCATAAGCATTAATTAAGAAGGAGAACAAAACAAAAAATAAATAATAACAAATTATTATGTACATTACTACTTTTTTACTTTTAATCTGGAACATAGTAACTAATAAGAATACTGGTATGATTAGACCATTTGTTATATAATACTATTCAATAAATAGGTCTACATCCATTATCTTATTAATACCTTCAGGTGCCCTAGTCTGCAATTTAACAATCCAAAAAATTTCTTTCTTTCGAAGGTTCTTTTCTCTATGGCCCCCCCTAGGATGCATTTTGATTTTATCAATCCCTGTACAAGAAAAATATCTACAGCCTGGACCATGTAGTCTAAAATGTTTTGCTGCAGGTGTTTTAGGTTCTTTATCATCAAAAGACCGTAAATGCTCGCAAATTTTGTCTTTCAAGGGGCGGGTTGTGATCCCAACATATTGCTGGGAGCAATAAAGACAATTAACCAAATAAATGACAAATTGGGAAGTGCAATCAATTCTATCCCTAATATGGAATGTTTGTTGCGTGACACTGGAAGTGAAAGTATCTGTAACTGTAATACAAGTGCATGCCTTGCAAGGGACATGGCCACACTTAAAGGATTACTTTCTGTTATAATTTTTAAGCTAAACAACTAACATATTAAAGTTAATAAACATTAATTAAAACCTACTGACCTATATTTTCTCCAAAACGAAGTTTCATAACGTTCTAAAAGTTATATATTTTATTCGCCGATGATGTCACGTTATCCTGCCCACTATTTTCAGCACTGCGTGTTCAAAATACTTAAACCAATAACTTTGTGTTTAAAGCGCCATTTTGAAACCTAGGTATTGTAAACGGATTGGTACAGAGCAAAGGATACCCATGGAGTGGGTTTGGAAAACAATTAAATTTGCAGACAAGATTTCTGATATACGGTAGAGATATGTTAATGAAATGCTATTGATAAAAAGCATATTTGGGGTAGTTAGTTAGTAACAGGCATAGAAAATATTTACTTACAGTGGCCCTTTAAAGCATCCTACTTTGGGACTAAGCCAATTTGCATGTGTTACATTAGATGTAGGTTTACCTGCTAAGTTTTTCCTAGTTAGGTCTCCTATAGTGGGGGCTTTCCTGGCTATGCATTTAACTCCCTTTGTTAATACTTCTACTAGAGCATCATCCCCCTTCAATATAATCAAGTTTTTCTTGACTACATTGCAGATCTGCTGGTATTGTCTGCTAAACTCTGTTATAAACAGAGTAGTCTGGCTATGGGGGTCTATGCTACCCTTATTGTGTGAGACTGTATTCATTTTCCTAGATGTAAAAAGTTCCTGTCTATCCATTTGGGCAACCTGTAGTTCTAATTTTTTTAAGGATAGATCTATGGTAACCTCTTTGCACTAATCTAGTGGTCAATTCCTGGGCTTGAAGGTCAAATTTATTAACATCTGAGCAATTCCTGCACAAACGTAAATATTGCGCTTTCAGAATCCCTCTTTTAAGGTGAGAGATGTGACATGAATCTGCTCGCAGTATGGTATTGCAAGCTAAAGGCTTGCGGTAGGTGGAGGTGAGGATTTTATCCTGCTTAGCTTCAATTAACAAATCAAGAAAGTTAATTTTAGTCGGGCTAGTCTGAGCCGTAAAGGACAAATTGTATTGGTTATCATTCATAAAGTTGATAAAAATGTCAACCGTATTGTTATCCTGAGTATCCCAAATGACGATAATATCGTCAATAAAAGCGCCCGTATAAAATAACATTATCAGAGAAAGGGAAACTATATGCAAAGATGCGGTTAAGTTCAAGCCAACCCATATAGATGTTGACGTAAGACAGGGCAAATTTCACCCCCATTGCCGTACCGCATCTCTGCAAGTAGTACTCCCCCTGAAACATAAAAAAAATTATGTTTTAATAAAAATTCAGTAACTTGGACAATCAAGGAAATTAATTGGTCACCATAGTTGGAATGTCGATGTAACATAAAATTAATGTCTTCCAATCCCAATGAATGGGGAATGTTGGAATACAGAGCCGCCACATCTATGGTGACCCAAGTATATGTGTCCTTCCAAATGATGTCCTTTAGTTGTGCAATGAGATGTGCACTATCCCTAATATAACCAGGTAGGGATAACATGGTAGGTTGTAGTATGTGATCCAGCCAGCTTCCCAATTTTTCACACAGTGAACCATTACTGGCCACTATGGGCCGTCCCGGAGGCTTAGTTAACTGTTTGTGTATCTTGGGCACTATGCGAAAATAAGGGGTGCTTGGTTTTGGAACAAAGATGTAGGAAGCTAAGTCTTTATCCATAAAATTATTCTCTACCTCTAGATCCAAGAGGTGAGAAAGTTTGTTTTTGAAGGAAAGCGTGGGGTTGAAGGTGAGTTTAGTTTATAAGGAACTATCACTTTACTGAGAATTAACCTCAGTGACATAATCACTTTTGTTTAACACGACAACTGCCCCACCCTTGTCAGCTTGGGTAATGACAATTTTGTCATTCTTCTGTAGTTTGGCTAATGCTAGCCTTTGAGATTTTGTAATATTATCATGTGGTATTAGAGGAAAATTATTTTCAACTGTCCTAAAAAGTTCAGTAAGTTCTTTTTCAACTACTCTATGATATAAATCCAGTAAATGATGTCTCGAGTGTACTGGGTAGAAATATGTAGTATTTTTGTAAATAAATGAAGTGGTAGTGTTTAAAAGTGATTCAGCTTGTCTAATTGATTCTTGCTCAAGTGAAATTAAGTGAGTAAGGTGTGTTAAGTCAGTGTATTTCAAACCGACTGATTGGCCATAAGTGGGAGGAGGTACATCCTCAATTTGTGTGTCTACATGAAGGTGTAAAAAATGTTTTCTCAAAACTAACTTCCGGACAAATTTATTAACATCAATAAGTGTATTAACTAAATCAAAATTGTGGGCTGGTGCATATGTCAAACCTTTATTTAATAAATCAATTTCTACTTTAGACAATGTAACATCAGAAAGGTTGATAACAGCTATTTTCTTTCATGTAATTAGCAAGAGTCCATGAGCTAGTGACGTATGGGATATACATTCCTACCAGGAGGGGCAAAGTTTCCCAAACCTCAAAATGCCTATAAATATACCCCTCACCAGACCCACAATTCAGTTTTACAAACTTTGCCTCCCATGGAGGTGGTGAAGTAAGTTTGTGCTAGATTCTACGTTGATATGCGGTTCGCAGCAGGCTGAAGCCCGGTTTTCCTCTCAGAGGGATGTGAAGAGAGTATTGCCTATTTGAATACAATGGTCTTCCTCTAGGGGATCTATTTCATAGGTTCTCTGTTATCGGTCGTAGAGATTTCTTCTCCTACCTCCCTTTTCAGATCGACGATATACTCTTATATACCATTACCTCTACTGATTCTCGTTTTAGTACTGGTTTGGCTATCTACTATATGTAGATGAGTGTCTTAGGGTAAGTAAGTCTTATTTCTATTTATGACACTCAAAGCTATGGTTGGGCACTTTATATGTAAAGTTCTAAATATATGTGTTTAAACTTATATTTGCCATGATTCAGGATAATCAGTATTCCTTCATTCAGACTGTTTCATTTTTTTGGGAAAATTTTATTTTTTCTTACCTTAAAATTTTCAATTGACTTTTTTTCAAAAATTGCGGGCTGTTAGGCTCGCGGGTGCAGAAAATGCTTCTATTTATTGCGTCATTCTTGGCACAAGACTTTTTTGGCGCAAAAATTTCGTCATTTCCGGCGTCATAGTTGGCGCCAGATGTTTTCACGTAATTGCGTCATTTTTTTGACATATGTGTATTGCGGATGTTTTTTTGGCGCCAAAAAATATGGGCGTCATTCTTGGCGCCAGTTTTTTTCACATTATTTCAGTCTCACTTTTTAGTTGCTTCTGGTTTTCTAGAGGCTTGTTTCATTTTGCATTTTTTCCCATTCCTGAAACTGCCATTTAAGGAATTTGATAATTTTGTTTTTTCTTTTACATATTGCAAGATGTCACTACCTGACCCTGGATCAGAATCTACTTCTGGAAAAGCGCTGCCTGATGTCGGTTCTACCAAAGCTATGTGCATTTGTTGTAAACTTTTGGTAACTGTTCCTCCGGCTGTAGTTTGTGTTAGTTGTCATGATAAGCTATCCAACGCTGATAATATTTCCATTAGTAATAATCCATTACCTGTTGTTGTTCCTTCAACATCTAATGTTCAGGATGTTCCTGTTAATGTTAAAGAATTTGTTTTTAATTCTATTCGGAAGGCTCTGTCTGTTATTCCTCCTTCTAGTAAACGTAAGAGGTCTTTTAAAACTTCGCATATTTCAGATGAATTTTCAAATGACCGCCATCATTCTGACATCTATTTCTGATGAGGATCTATCTGGTTCAGAAGATTCTACCTCAGATATTGACACTGATAAATCTTCATATTTGTTTAAGATGGAGTTTATTCGTTCTTTACTTAAAGAAGTGTTGATTGCATTAGATATGGAGGAGTCTAGTCCTCTTGATAATAAAACTTCTAAGCGTTTAAATTCAGTTTTTAAACCTCATGTAGTTATTCCAGAAGTTTTTCCAGGTCCTGATGCTATTTCAGAAGTAATTTCTAGGGATTGGAATAGTCTGGGTACTTCATTTACTCCTTCTCCAAGGTTTAAGAAATTGTACCCTTTGCCATCTGATAGATTAGAGTTTTGGGAGAAAATTCCCAAAGTTGATGGGGCTATCTCTACTCTTGCTAAACGTACTACTATTCCTACGGCAGATAGTACTTCGTTTAAGGATCCTTTAGATAGGAAGCTTGAATCCTTTCTAAGGAAGGCTTATTTATGTTCAGGTAATCTTCTTAGACCTGCTATTTCTTTGGCTGATGTTGCTGCAGCTTCAACTTTCTGGTTGGAGGCTTTAGCACAGCAAGTGTCAGACCATA
The DNA here is from genome assembly GCF_027579735.1 of Bombina bombina. Lineage (NCBI taxonomy): Eukaryota > Metazoa > Chordata > Amphibia > Anura > Bombinatoridae > Bombina > Bombina bombina. Next base: position 1,083,745,786 of record NC_069501.1, on the reverse strand, counting down.
ATGCTTATAGCATTGTTAAACTCCTTCAACATGCTAATAACTTTATTTGTGATGCCATTTTCGATATCATTAGAATTGATGTCAGGTATATGTCTTTAGCAATTTTAGCCAGAAGAGCTTTATGGCTTAAGTCTTGGAATGCAGATATGACTTCTAAGTCAACTTTGCTTTCTCTTTCTTTCCAAGGTAATAAATTATTTGGTTCTCAGTTAGACTCAATAATTTCAACTGTTACTGGGGGGAAGGGAGCCTTTTTACCTCAGGATAAAAAAATCTAAAGGTAAATATAGGGCTGCTAATCGTTTTCGTTCCTTTCATCAGAATAAGGAACAAAAGCCTGACCCTTCCTCTAAATGAACAGTTTCCGTTTGGAAACCTTCTCCAGTCTGGAATAAATCCAAGCCTTTTAGAAAGTCAAAACCAGCTCCCAAATCCACATGAAGGTGCGGCCCTCATTCCAGCACAGCTGGTAGGGGGCAGGTTACGATTTTTCAAAGATGTTTGGATCAATTCGATTCAAAGTCTTTGGATTCAGAACATTGTTTCACAAGGGTACAGAATAGGTTTCAAGGTAAGACCATCTGTGAGAAGATTCTTTCTTTCACGCATTCCAGTAAACCCAGTAAAGGCTCAAGCGTTTCTGAAATGTGTTTCAGATCTGGAGTCAGCTGGGGTAATTGTGCCAGTTCCAGTTCTGGAACAGGGCCTGGGGTTTTATTCAAATCTGTTCATTGTTCCAAAGAAAGAGAATTCTTTCAGACCAGTTCTGGATCTAAAAATATTGAATCGTTATGTAAGGATACTAACATTCAAGATGGTGACTATAAGGACTATTCTGCCTTTTGTTCAGCAAGGGCATTACATGTCCACAATAGACTTACAGAATGCATATCTTCATATTCCAATTCATCCGGATCATTATCAGTTCCTGAGATTCTCTTTTCTAGACAAGCATTACCAGTTTGTTGCTCTTCCTTTTGGCCTAGCAACAGCTCCAAGGATCTTTTCGAAGGTTCTCGGTGCCCTTCTTTCTGTAATCAGGGAGCAGGGTATTGCGGTATTTCCTTATTTGGACGATATCTTGGTACTTGCTCAGTCTTTACATTCTGCAGAATCTCACACGAATCAACTTGTGTTGTTTCTTCAAAGACATGGTTGGAGGATCAATTTACCAAAGAGTTCCTTGATTCCTCAGACAAGGGTAACCTTTTTGGGTTTCCAAATAGATTCAGTGTCCATGACTTTGTCTCTAACAGAAAAGACGTCTGAAATTGGTTTCAGCTTGTCGAAACCTTCAGTTTCAATCTTTCCCTTCGGTAGCTTTGTGCATGGAAATTTTAGGTCTCATGACTGCTGCATCGGACGCAATCCCTTTTGCTCGTTTTCACATGAGATCTCTTCAGTTTTGTATGCTGAACCAATGGTGCAGGGATTATACAAAGATATCACAATTAATATCCTTAAATCCCAATGTTCGATCTTCTCTGACTTGGTGGTTAGATCACCATCGTTTAGTTCAAGGGGCCTCTTTTGTTCATCCAACCTGGACTGTGATCTCAACAGATGCGAGTCTTTCAGGTTGGGGAGCTGTATGGGGATCTCTGAGAGCGCAGGGGGTTTGGGAATCTCAGGCGAGGCAAGATTACCAATCAACATTTTGGAACTCTGTGCGATTTTCAGAGCTCTTCAGTTCTGGCCTCTTCTGAAGAGAGAATCGTTTATTTGTTTTCAGACAGACAATGTCACAACCGTGGCATATGTCAATCATCAAGGGGGGACTCACAGTCCTCCGGCTATGAAAGAAGTATCTCGGATACTTGTATGGGCGGAATCCAGCTCCTGTCTAATTTCTGCAGTTCACATCCCAGGTATAGACAATTGGGAAGCGGATTATCTCAGTCGCCAGACGTTACATCCGGGCGAATGGTCTCTTCACCCAGAGGTATTTCTTCAGATTGTTCAAATCTGGGGGCTTCCAGAAATAGATCTGATGGCCTCTCATCTAAACAAGAAACTTCCCAGGTATCTGTCCAGATCCAGGGATCCTCAGGCAGAAGCAGTGGATGCGTTGTCACTTCCTTGGAATTATCAACCTGCTTCTTCTTCCAAGAGTGATTTCCAAAATCCTAATGGAGCATTCGTTTGTACTGCTGGTGGCTCCAGCATGGCCACACAGGTTTTGGTATGCGGATCTCATTCGGATGTCAAGTTGCCAACCTTGGACACTTCCGTTAAGGCCAGACCTTCTGTCTCAAGGCCCATTTTTCCATCAGGATCTCAAATCATTAAATTTGAAGGTATGGAGATTGAACGCTTAATACTTAGTCATAGAGGTTTCTCTGACTCAGTGATTAATACTATGTTACAGGCTCGTAAATCTGTGTCTAGAAAGATCTATTACTGTCTGGAAGACTTACATTTCTTGGTGTTCTTCACATAAATTCTCTTGGCAATCTTTTAGAATTCCTAGAATTTTACAATTTCTTCAAGATGGTTTGGATAAGGGTTTGTCTGCAAGTTCCTTGAAAGGACAAATCTCTGCTCTTTCAGTTCTTTTTCACAGAAAGATTGCTAATCATCCTGATATTCATTGTTTTGTACAGGCTTTGGTTCGTATCAAGCCTGTCATTAAGTCAATCTCTCCTCCTTGGAGTCTCAATTTGGTTCTGAGGGCTTTACAGGCTCCTCCGTTAGAACCTATGCATTCTCTGGATATTAAATTACTTTCCTGGAAAGTTTTGTTCCTTTTGGCCATCTCTTCTGCTAGAAGAGTTTCTGAGTTATTTGCTCTTTCTTGTGAATCTCCTTTTCTGATTTTTCATCAGGATAAGGCGGTGTTGCGGACTTCATTTAATTTTTTACCTAAAGTTGTGAATTCTAACAACATTAGTAGAGAAATTGTTGTCCCTTCATTGTGTCCTAATCCTAAGAAATCTCTGGAGAGATCTTTACATTCTTTGGATGTAGTAAGAGCTTTGAAATATTATGTTGAAGCTACTAAAGATTTCAGAAAGACTTCTAGTCTATTTTTTATCTTTTCTGGTTCTAGGAAAGGTCAGAAGGCTTCTGCCATTTCTTTGGCGTCTTGGTTAAAGTCTTTGATTCATCATGCTTATGTAGAGTTGGGTAAATCCCAACCTCAAAGGATTACGGCTCATTCTACTAGGTCAGTTTCTACTTCCTGGGCTTTTAGGAATGAAGCTTCTGTTGATCAGATTTGCAAAGCAGCAACTTGGTCTTCTTTGCATACTTTTACTAAATTTTACCATTTTGATGTTTTCTCTTCTTCTGAAGCAGTTTTTGGTAGAAAAGTACTTCAGGCAGCTGTTTCAGTTTGATTCTTCTGCTTATAATTTCAGTTTTTTTCATTATAAGATTAAAACTTTTTGATTTGGGTTGTGGATTATTTTTTCAGCGGAATTGGCTGTCTTTATTTTATCCCTCCCTCTCTAGTGACTCTTGCGTGGAAGTTCCACATCTTGGGTATCTGCTATCCCATACGTCACTAGCTCATGGACTCTTGCTAATTACATGAAAGAAAACATAATTTATGTAAGAACTTACCTGATAAATTCATTTCTTTCATATTAGCAAGAGTCCATGAGGCCCACCCTTTTTGTGGTGGTTATGATTTTTTTGTATAAAGCACAATTATTCCAATTCCTTATTTTTGATGCTTTCGCTCCTTTCTTATCACCCCACTTCTTGGCTATTCGTTAAACTGAATTGTGGGTGTGGTGAGGGGTGTATTTATAGGCATTTTGAGGTTTGGGAAACTTTGCCCCTCCTTGTAGGAATGTATATCCCATACGTCACTAGCTCATGGACTCTTGCTAATATGAAAGAAATGAATTTATCAGGTAAGTTCTTACATAAATTATGTTTCTTTGCGGTTTTCCTGACCCTGCTGGGGTACCGAAAGCCTTCAGTTTCTTTTAGGGGTGCTAGTTTGTGTGGGTTGCTTCACTAGTGTCTTTAATTCTTTTCTACTAGTACTGGGTTCTAAACCCCCCTGTTGTGACTCAGGTACCTCTAACACATGATCTTCCTCTAAATTAGAGCCATTAGAGTCCTGTTGGTCTGTATCAATACTGGAAAATGTCACGTGTCTGCCAGTGCTATTCTGACTCTAGTCCCCCACACATCAATAAATAGTTTGACCTTTGGTTGTGAATATTCCCATGAGTGCTGTTTCTTGAGTTGGATATATATGTGTATACAGGTGTGTATATATATATATATATATGTATATGTGTGTGTTTAGGTAATACCTTACCTGAGCTTGCTTGTCGTAAGAAAAAGAAAAATGGTCTGTCTGCTTTAAACACGGGCATTCTGGATCTTTTCAGCAATACCATAGCTGTATAAACAAGGGAACATAAATAATGTGATAAAATTATAAGACATTTATGTTGTGTTGCTAAAGAATAACATGGCCAAGTCTATATGTTTTTAAAACAAATTTACTTCTAAGATCACCAATAAAATATTATACTAAACTGGTCACAGCTTTAAACTGTCAGAGACTCCACATGAATATTTTATTTCCTGCTATTTTAGCCTATAACACATTGCTCTCATATAATAATAAATATAACCAATACAATTACTTTAATTTGTCTGGCGCAGTGCCAAGTGTTTTGCTAAAATCCAAAAGGCATAACTGTTGCCTATCCTAAATTAATTTTTGTATTGTAGGTTATGCAATTATTTGCATTTTATTTTTTAATTATTGTTTTCATGTATTTGAATACTAAAGGGAAGTTCACTTGCCAATGCCTACCAGCATCTTATGCATGCAGTGGTTCTATTTATACAGTGGTACTTCATAACTGAGCTTTCTGAAATAATGCCATAACTTTTAATATTTTATGTCTTTCTGAAAATTAGTACTACAAAATTGTTTATAGTTACCTTTTATATTGTAAGGATCTCTAATTAAATATTAACTAGTGTCCATTTATGTGGGCTATAAACTATGAAGTATGTATGTATAATGTATATTTTTTACTACTATATATATACACACACACACACATACATACATATACACACACATATACACACACACACACATACACACGCATACATATACACACAAACACATACACAGCTATTTTGCCTAATTCCTAATGTGTTAAACAAACAGAAAACCATAGTTTAACCAAAGCTATTTGAAATAAACGAGAAATCTTAGAATGTGAAAATTCTCTATTGGCACTATGGGGTTAATCAGAAGCTGCTGCAGCAATGTGAATAACAATATCATCTTTAGGAGGAATAAGCTAAGAGTATCAGTATAGGAGAAAAGTAGCTGCAAAAACAACTACAACACAATTCTAATATATACCCTGATTCTTTTTTTCTAAGAAGTCTGTATAATTAACACAATATTTGTGAAGCACATTCAGCTTGACTGAAGTATAATTGTAAAAGTGCAGCTGAGCAACACAGTACATAAACAAAAAGCTGATTTCATTGGACATTCACCTTCTCTAGTCTGTCAAACTATTTTTTAAAAGAAATATTACAACAAAATAACATGAATATAAAGAATTTTAGCACAAGCATCAAATTACCTTAGTGCAAAAAAACATTCTAAAATTGCACTGCTCAGAAGACCTCTGTCTACTTCCAGTATCAATAGATTCTACTTCAATGTGACTGTCCCGAGATTGACATGCCCACCCCAAGAAACGATTGGTCCATCAGTATGATTGACATCCATGTCATCTAAGTGAGAGCCTTATTTTACGTAATGTAATTCTTAAAATGTATTTTCTTCTCTATTAACTCTAAATCCAATCACTAACCTCTGATTTACAATTACTAGTTGTGTAGCATACAAGCATTGGTGTGCACTGCAGTTACTTCCTGCTATTGTTTTTCAGGGAACATGCTTATAGAACCTTTGACCTGTGGTTTTCACTGGTCTGTCAAGGGATATGCCGAGGTGCTCTGCAAACTGCAGTTTAGATTCAGAATAGAATAGGAAATTATAGGATACTGCAAAACGGCACATTTAAATGTAGTTGTTCCTGTTATTTCACTTGTTCCCAGTTAGTTGGATTGAGAGTTTGCATTGTGTGGCTGTTTTAGGGACCCAGGTTTTGGAAGGAACCTTAACGAGGTACCTGGGCTTGTCCCATTTGGCCAGATGCGGTAACTAACCCTTCCAATTTTGATTTTAATCTTAGCTGAGAGCTTGTAAGTGAGTGCTGGACTTTCTCTGTGTGTTGTTCCTTTTACTGACACCTGACAACCCAGCTCTTATCAGCAGGTGGATAAGGCAGTCCCTACTTAGCTTCTACAGGCTGCATGGCTATATCTTGCCCCACCTGTCTTTGTTCCCTCACAATAGAAGCCTGCACAGGTATAACTGTGTACCAGTACAGAGTATAAGCATTTAAATACATGTATAAAAAGTTGCTATGTGGCCCCTGCATGAGCGAGGCTTGCCTCTGTGTAACACTTCACTGTAGATCACATTATATGTATAATACATACACAATCAGTATGCCCAATCATGCAGCACAGTCCACGCCACTAACTATGTTGTGTCCTCAGTCCTACTGTCTTCTTTTCTTCTTACCGGCAGCTCTCCTCACAGGCTCACCTAAGTTGTGTCCTCGGTCCTCCTGTATTCTTTTATTCTTACCGACAGCTCTCCTCACAGACTCACCTAAGTTGTGTCCTCGGTCCTCCTGTCTTCTTTTCTTCTTACCGGTAGCTCTCCTCACAGGCTCACCTAAGTTGTGTCCTCAGTCCTACTGTCTTCTTTTCTTCTTACCGGCAGCTCTCCTCACAGACTCACCTAAGTTGTGTCCTCGGTCCTCCTGTATTCTTTTCTTCTTACCGACAGCTCTCCTCACAGGCTCATCTCACACACGTGATTTGGCTGTCGGCTCTCTTCCCGCCCAGACCTAGATAAGAGAGAAGAGAGACAGCGACAGACTCACAGTCACGTAATGTGAATCTGTCATTGGATTGGCTCCTGAGGCTGCTTAGAGAAAAGCCTCTCTGGTGAGTGGTATGGGCTACAAAGAGCCTGGGTGGCGCTGGCAGCTGGCTCTTGCGGCTCATTCGAAAATCTAGCAAGTCGTCCATATTGCGCAATGGAGGGGAGCTGAAGGGCTCACAGACTCTCCTTCATTGTGCAATATGGATCGCACCCTGCTAGTGCTGTCACTATGCTACCAATAATGCAGAGTCGGCGGTTGGGAGGTAGGGAGATTGTTGGCGGTACCATGGGGTACAAGAATTAAAAAAAAATAATAATATATATATATATATATAGACTTCGCAATAACAGCAAACAAACAGGATTTCTTCAAGTGAGTCAAATTTATTGACGTTTTAGGGAGTAAACCTCCACTTCTTCAGAACATGTTCTGAAGAAGGGGAGGTTTACTCCCCGAAACGTCAATAAATTTGACTCACTTGAAGAAATCCTGTTTGTTTGCTGTTATTGCAAAGTCTTTATATTTATACAGAACATTCAGGTGGTTGGCCTCTGGAGGGCGGATTCACATCAAGTGTAGATATATATGCTGTTGATGGGGAAGAATACCCCGAAAACGTTTCATTAAAATTAACTACGATTTTCTCACTAAAAGACCTGAGAGTGCGACCATTTCTTTTGGAATATATATATATATATATATATATATATATATACACACATACACACACACACTTTTTACATTTTATTAAATATTATAAAAAAAAGTTTTACACGTCACTGAGGAAGAGGCAGTACAAAAGGTACCCAGGATACCCCATGATGACAACACATAGTCATCATCCACACTGCAAAATAGATGCGCATGATGACAAGGGGCATTTAAGAGGTTAAAAGGTGTCATAACAGCCATTTGTCAAACAGTGATTTCTGTTTCTGTGGCAGTAAGGCATCCTCTACCTTTAAGGAGGCCTAGAAGATCAATTAGGCCTTAATTATAGTAGTCGAGACAGCACCTGACAGAGGTGTGCAGAGGGGGAGTGTTTCCAGTGGGAGGAGCTATCGTGAGCAGAGTACATGCCGAGGTTGGCGTGCAGAGTGGTGTTCAGATAGTCTTTTCCAGCTAAATCCCACCTGCGGTTGCTCTCGTTGCTGGTGTGGAGTACACCCTAGAGAGTCGGGCTATGTCCTCTAAGCCCTCGCAAAATATCCCCCGGTGCTATAATATTGGCTCATATGACAGAGCCGCAATTTCGCTATAGCTAAGGCTATCAATTAAGTGCCCTAGTAAAGCTCAAAGGTGCCGTTGTAAAAGATACTACCAAGTGACTTTCCCTGTGAACGCTCTGGGGTTTTCATACTGACCTTTAATGGCTGGAGTGCAGGTCGCCTAACCCGGAATGCCATCAGACGTGTAGAGGAAGAGGATCGCACTGCAGCCTGAGACGCTTTGAGTGTGCGGTGCAAGAGCTGTGTGCCCGTTGTGGGATTGTAAGATCTCCTAGGGCATGGTTACCCGCCTATCTCTGTTGTTTTCAATGCAGACCGCACTAGGTTTCTAGACCCCTGCAGGCGGCTGGGGTGGACGGACGCAGTGAGGAGCCATCGACCAATAGTGGTGGCCGGCCAAGACGAGCCCTCTGTTTGACAAATGAGATTCAGAGGTGTGGTGAAACACGTGGCTATACTGTAGGAGTTTCTCTTCTCTGAGTGGGGACGCGCAAGAGCTAAGGATTCCCGCATCATTAAAGGGACAGTATACTGTAAAATAGTTTTTCCCTTAATGTGTTTACAATTGCTTTTTTTACTAACTGCAGAGTAAAAAATTTATGAAAATTTGCTTTTTAAGGATTATTTGTGCATATTAAAGCTCTGATTTTGTGTTTTGAAGCCACAGCCTAATAAAATAGGTTGAGCTTGTAGGTATAATCAGATCTCATTACTGTATCACATTGTGCACATATACCTGCTTCTTTATCTTATATCTGTCCTTAAAACAATCACCAATACTTTGAGAGAACAATGGAAAATCAACATTTTATTACCTTATCTCTGCTTTATCACACTGGGAGGGTAATTTATTCTGCTGGCTGTGTTTACAAAGCTTATCTATAGCTGGTACGCGCGGCCACAAACTTTCAGAATAGGTGGGGATACCACATGCTAAATTAACAATTTCAAATGCCAATATAAGGGTAAATTAGCTACTTTTAAACAATGTAATACACTCCAGCAGGTAAAGTGGATCATTGGGAACAAATTAAAGGGGAGAAAATTTTTGAGTAAACTGTCCCTTTAAGAGGAAAGTGATCCGGTGAGAGATTGGGTCTTGATAGCGAAAGCAGAACCTAAGTATCTTGCAGCTGTTGGAGCGCTATGTGAGTGAAAAGTTTCATATTTGCATATATTGACACTGAACTCGCTAAATTGCAAGCCTGTGCTGATAATAAAAGGTTATAAAGCTGCACTTTTTATGACACTGCTATAAGAGCTGCTATTGCAGATTGGTAAATGAGCTTAGGAAGATAATTTCCTGGAACTTTTTGGCAGTCTATTTACCAATACAGTCAGGAGTCTAGAGAAACGGCTCTCATATGCTACAGTGGGTAAAGCCTGAATCAGCTGAGCTCCTGGACAATTATTAACTGCAAACAAAGTTGATTCTAATTGTTTGTGTCTGGGTTCTGTTTGGCTAAAAAACACCTATAGTTTTTAGTGTTAACCACTGTATTTCCACCTTATATAAAGAAGAAATTCATGCTTTTCTATTTGTGTTTTGAGAGCAGGAGATACCTCTAGATTTGACCTTTGGTTCTAGTGATAGGCAATATTTTGATAAGGGTATGTGTATAAATTGCTTTCTTTCTATGTAAAATATCTTGGCAGGGCATGTTGATTGTTTAATTCTTTATCAAAGTTGCTTGTTTAGGTGTAAGGTAGAGGGTGAGGCCATACATTCTATCTGTATAAACTGAAATGATATGTGGGGATTGTTTAGATAAGTGATATATATATAATCTTATCATATTATCTGATTGACAGTGAAGCTAGCACCATTGTGGTAGAAAGTATTACAAGGTAGTGATATCCTGGTTTTCGTATGTTCCATATTTCAATATCCTGATAAAAAGGATTAGAGGGTTAGAGATCATTGACCTAGCTATGACTGGTTACTAGTATTTTCGCAGGCCCTTTTTTTCCCCCCACTTATTTCTCATTTAATTAAATTGATGCATTAAAGGGGGGGGGGGGGGATATGAAGAAAGGAACAGGTTGAAAAAGAAAGAAAAAAAAAAAAAAAAAAGGGTTTGTTTCACATAGGTTTACCTAATACACACAGGTTAGACAGATTTACGTTTTGTTTTTCCAGGTCTAACCTGGCACTATTGAGATTGTTGAGTTCTTTACACAATTTACACACTAATTTTTATGGAAAAATATATCACACAGGTGAAAGTCAATTCACCCATAATGCCTGCGAAAGTGAAAGAAAAGAAAAATAGCAATAAAATAACAGATTCCAGTCTGGATAGTTCAATAGAGCCTAGTAAGAGCTCTCTTGACCTACAAGAACTCATATCAAAAATTTCAGATATATTCTCCCCTCAATTCGAAGTAATTAAAAAAGAATTAGGGGCTATCTCTTCAGAGCTAGTTACATTGTCATCTGAAGTGAGACAATTTTCAGCTAGACTAACAGAAGCAGAGTCTAGAATCTCTGATGTAGAAGATCAAACCCACATACTCTCCGAAATAACTCAGAAACAGGAGTCAAAAATTAAAAATATGCAGCTGCGCCTGGAGGATCTTGAAGATCGCTCCAGGCGCAATAATATTAGACTAGTTGGCCTCCCGGAATTACCAGAATATGAAGATCTTTTAAAATTTACTTCCACTACTCTACCTCTTGCGCTGGGGATGTCCCCTCAACTACTACCCCTTATGATTGAACGGGCACACAGATTGGGCCCTAAGAAAACCTCTGCAGAGGGAGTCTTAAAGAATAGAGTATGCCTGTTTTAAAATACCAAGATAAAGTTGAATTGCTGAGGTTGTTCAAATCTTCTGATCCCCCGATATTTGGGAATTGCAGGGTCTTAATGTTTCAGGATTTCTCTTCCGAGACCTCCTCCAAGAGAAGAGCAATGGCCCCATACTGTACGCAATTAATAAATAAAGGCTTGAAAGCTCAGATGATATACCCTGCACGAATTATAGTGGAAGATCAAGGCGTTAGACGCTCTTTTGAGAACATCTCGGAGGTTAAAACCTATATAGAGACTCTATAGAGCTAGCTTACGATCTAGGTTAAGACAAGAAGTAGGTTGCACACTGGCTGAGATCTCCAATATTGGGGCAGTATGATGCCTACATTAGTCAGTGTTAGTGAAATTGTTATTTGGATATATGGTGTTTGGTTGTTTGTGTTTTTTTTTTTTTTTTTGTTTTTCTCCCTCCCTCCTCCCCTGTTCCCCGCCTATGTGTGGTAGCATATGAGTATCCCTTCATTGGTTCCCCCGGGCTGAGTCAGGTGGAGCTCCTCTTGTTAGATGGGTGAGGGAATTAAAATTTTATCATGGAATATAGGGGGAATAACTTCCCCCATCAAGCGTAAACTTATTATTAAAACACTAGCGGGATATAAACCAGATGTGGTTCTCCTTCAGGAGACGCATCTTAACGAACAAGAAGCAGCGAAACTGAGGACAAAGTGGGTTGGTGAAGTTATCTCTACCGCCGGAAGAGCCAGAAAATGTGGGCTAGCTATTTTGCTTCACAAAAAGTTAAATTATAAGATAGTTAAAGCAGATATAGATCCAGCAGCCAGATATATTGTATTGCAAATCCAACTAAACAATATAGAACTAGTCATATGCAACGTGTATGCACCAAATAAATTCTCCAGAGATTTTTGGGGAAAAATAGAATTGAAATTGTTTCCTTTTTCGTTGGGGAACTTAATACTCGGGGGAGATTTTAATGCAACACTTTGTCCAGTGTTGGACAAATCTTCCAATAAAAACAGATCCATGCATGATAGAAATGCAAAATTTTTAAAACAACTGTGTACCAGGTTAAAGTTAGTAGATATTTTGAGATTAAAAAATCCTGATAAGTTGGCATTCTCATGTGAGTCAACAGCACATGTATCCCTCTCTAGAATAGATTTTTTTTTGATTTCTGAAAATCTATCTATACAGGAATTGGAGACTGAGATTGGGGATATTTTAGTGTCAGATCACGCTATCATCTTGTTATTTTTTCCCTTAGGTAATAGAGAAAAAAGCAAAACTCCTGGATTTGTTTTCCCTCGATATCTATATACTAACCCCAAATTTGTTAGTTTTTTAAAATTATCTTGGCAGCAATATTACGCGGAGAATATAAGTTATCTGGATAAACCAGAAATTCTCTGGGAAGCTTTTAAAGCAGTTTTACGGGGACAAATTCAATCGTTTGTGAGCCCAAATTACAAATCAAGTTAGGAATTCGTACAGGAAATTCTGTTCAAACCGCACGGCGGCTAATTGGGACAGGTATAAAGATAATAGAAAGGAGAGAGATCTCTTCCTTAAACAAAAATTAGTCGAGGAAAAAAATAAACCTGCACTTTAAAGGTGTTCATGGCGGCTCGGCCAAATATCTGGCTAGACTTACCAAAGTCAGAAAAAAGAAAAATCTTATCCTAGCTATTCAAACAGATAAAGGTAGGTCTACGGAATCTAAAGATATCTTAGAAGCTTTTCACACTTATTATTATCAGCTCTATTCCGCAATTTAAATCGATAACGCGAATATGGATAGCTTTTTGAATTCGATAAAGATACCTAAACTCTCCAGGGAGGATCTAATAGCAATTAATGCCCCAATCTCTACGGAAGAAATTCGAAAAGCCATAGATAATTTAAAGCTAAATAAAGCCGCAGGACCAGACGGATTCCCGGCAGAGTTTTATAGATGTATGGGCGAAGATATTTTATCGGTGTTAGAAAAACTTTTTAATTTTTATTATTATACAGAGAATCCTATCTCAAGCTATTTCTCAGCGGCAAACGTCTCACTTATTTTAAAGAAAGGTAGAAATCCTGAAGACCTGGCTTCATACAGACCGATTTCTGTTTTAAACATAGATTACAAACTATTAATGTCTATTATTGCCTCGAGATTGTCTATCTGTCTGTATAAAATTATTCATCCGGATCAAACAGGTTTTATGGTTAATAGAAATTAATCGAAAAATATCCGTAAATTAATTAATTTCTTAGATTATGCTTCGAATGTAGATCAGGGCAAAAAGAAACCTCTATGGCAGGATGTAGCTATTCTTTCCCTGGATGCAGTTAAAGCATTTGATTCTATTGTATGGGAGTATCTATTTAGAACATTAGAGCTGTTTGGGTTTAACGGAGAATTTGCACAATTTATCCACAGGTTATATTTTAATCCAATTTCTTTTTTACTTATTAACGGCTCGCGATCCGCTAAAATCACATTACAGAGAGGCACTAGACAAGGATGTCCATTGTCCCCCGTGCTGTTTAATTTAGCATTGGAACCATTAGCAATACGATTTAGAGAGGTATTATGCGGAGTCCCGTTCGGTACACACTATCTTAAAACCTTGTTATATGCGGATGACGTCTTAATATTTTTAGTCAATATGCCAAAGGCTATTCCGTCTGTTTTACAAATTTTGAAAATCTTTAGCTCCTTCTCCGGGTATAAGATAAATCTTGAAAAAATCGAACTAGTATGTTTTAATAACACACAGATAGTAGTTCCCAATGTACCATTTAAACGAGTTGATGCCATTAAATATTTAGGTTTAGTTTTACATAAAAACCCATCTTATTGGTATAAAGATAATTTTGAGTCTTTATTCAAAAAGATTGAAATTGACCTACAACTTTGGGCTACGTTCCCATTATCTTTGATAGCTAGAGTCACTCTAATTAAATCTATTATCTTCCCACGTTTGCTATATCCACTTCAGAATCTTCCGCTCTTTATATTAAATAAAGATGTGAAATTAATTAATACCCTATTTTCTAAATTTATCTGGAATAATAAAAAAACACGAATTGCTCTTATAAGATTAATGCAAAATACTGGTGTAGCTGGACTTGCTCTTCCAAATCTTAAAATGTATAACCTGGCCGCATTGGTCAAAATAGCAATAGATTGGATTTCAGGAGCTAACATAGTTGCATCCGAAGAAATAGAATCCTCCCTAATTGTGCCGTTTTCTTTAAAAGCTATTTTACATTTCCAGAATGTGAGCTGTCTTATCTCTATGAAAAACATAGTACAGGCGTGGCAAAAACTATGTGGGATGTTAGTTAGATTATACTGTTTCAGAATTTTTACCGATCGTAGGCAACCCAAGCTTTCTCCCAGGTATATATCAGAGAGCTTTTAAGGACTGGGCCGGAAAAGGGCTATGCTATGTAAAACAACTATTTGATGAAAACTATCATCTTTTATCTGCGGAGGCTATCTTTAGGAAATATGGACTACCTAGATTCAGTTTATTTCCCTATTTTCAAATCCGGCATTTTATTTTAGATCAGAACTGGCTGGCTTCCTCTTTGATGGTCTGGTCGGATATTAAGCTCTGTATACAAAAATTCACATCAGGGGACTCTTCCATTTCCCTGATGTATGATATTATGTTGAATAAACAGAGCTTGTCTATTAGGGATATTATCTGTAAATTTTGGTTACCTCTAATTCCTTCTGTAGAGCACGGGACAATTAAACAGAGTTTTGAGTTAATACGTAAATGTAAAGTCCCGATGGCCTGGAAGGAATCGCATATGAAATTGATTAACAATTTTTACCATACACCATGGAAATTATCTAAGTTCTATCCATCTGTGGTTAATTCTTGTCCACGTTGTGCTCATACTAGAGCTGATATATTGCATATGTTTTGGTCTTGCCCTATAGTTAGACAATTGTGGCTAAAAATCATTTACTGGTTTAATAAATTATATAAAGTTACAATAGCCTTATCTGCAGACGATATTATTTTTTTATTTCCTTTAAAAGATGCTTTCAATAGTAGTACTATAAATAGTCTGAATACAATAATACTGGCAGTTAGATATTGTATACTTAAAAATTGGAAAGCTAGAGCGGTACCAGGCTTAGCCTCAGTTTTTAAAATACTTCAAGACCAAATTCTTTTTGAATCATATCATCTCCACGATGCTTCTGAGAATAGAATCAAGAAGTTCCTCTGGAGATGGTCTCTGGTAATTTTATCTTATCCAATTACGCTTCAAAAAATGATCCTCTCCCCCTTTCTTTCATCAGTGAGTTTTGCAGAACTGACTCTATTAAATATTTTTCCATATAATTGGATTGAGTAGCCCAGTCGGGAACTTTATGAGCGATAGCTGAGGTGGGGGCGGAGAGGAGAGGGGGAATATTAAAATCAATTTTTCTGTTTTAATATTTTTTTTTTTTTTTTTTTTGTTTTGTTCGTTTGTTTGTTTGTTTGTTTGTTTTTTGTTTGTTGTTTTGTTTAAAATACAAGAAAATCCAATAATGTGAATACATAGGTTGTATACAAGGATGTATCATTTTTTTTCGCATTTCTTGAATTAGGGTACTGAAATATGTATGCTATGTTATTTTGGTTTATTGTAAAATTATGTTGCTGCAGAAGTTCTGCATGCTTGCCCAGCGTGGTAAAACGATATGTACATTATTTTTGTTATACATTATTGGTTATAAATAAATAATAAAAAAAAATAAAAAAATTATAGTAGTCATTATAAGCTTCCAGTTTGCAGCACCATGCTACATGTGTATTGCATGTGTTAGCAAGAGATTCTCTAGATCAGCACCTGATTTGATACTGAAAATAGCTCATAAAGAACTAGCTTCTAATTCATTATCCCTAACTGAGCAACATTTTATTAGCTTAAAAAATAAATTACAGGGGGGGGGACTTACGGGCAGCGGCCATGTTCGGTCGCACTTCTGCAAGCTGCTCCAGCTTTCTAATGTAATCTTTATGATATCACTCTCTACAGGAAGCATCTAGGACAGAGTTCGACATTATTGTAACCTGTAAAAGAAAAGCTACCTAACAAGACTAATCTTAGCGGGATCGCTGCTGGCTTCAGAGCCCAGAGTTTCTTTTGCAATTGTGGCCTCCAACATCAGCCTCGTGAGATACCCCCCAGCAGGATGCTTTCTGGCTCCTGTCGTTAGCACAGTAAGTGCAACCACATTATAAAGCAAGTTGACAGCTACCTCCATAAACCTTCTGACGGCACAGTATGGAGGACAACTTCTTGCTAAACAGTATAAAAGCACTGCTTGTGGAGCACTTTCAGAGTCTGGAGGAACACTTGTTTACAAACCTATACCCGTATCCGAAGATAAATTACCTAATCCCCTCTTCCCATACAAGAGATGAGGTTTCAGTAGTAGCTGATAACTCCTCAGTAGGGGCGAATGGGTTTTCTTCAACTCTACCATCTGATCCATGTAAGAGTACAGTTACAGATAATCCAATGCCTAAGTGTGCTTATTCGACCCTTGCTTCTAGTGTAATGCATGGAACCCGGCTACAGCAAGAACAATATCTGGTAACTGTTCAAAAGGAGACTAGACTATGTGTACCAATAAAGAATAATGAACCTGCACACCACAGCTACATTTGCCGCCACTATGCCTCTGGATCCAGCATAGGACACACACTCCATGATACCACGAGAGAAAGGCTGGGACCGTAAGAGACCTGTTAAGCTACACGGAGATCGGTATTTCAGGGTTTCTATTGATCCACAGAATTGGTGTTGGCTGAAGTGAGAGAGTTAATGAAGGTGGAATGGTACTTGCAGGACACTGAAATTTTGATTGTAGACTTTTGCTTTACAACATATTAACCCCAAGATTATGAACATTATAGAATTGCTCTATGAAGCCCTTGGGCTGATTATGCCCTGTAACTGCAAGTAACAATACCTTATTATAGTTAAGTGTGCACTGTTTGCGACTTCCCTCTGTTATACTGCTTCTAAACGTAAAAATCTGATTCTGTTATAATATGCTTTTTGTATATACAATTATAGGAAGTTAGTTTTTCAATTGTATTGCATTTGCAAGCTCTATCAGGTATGTAGGTTATAATTACTAAATTTATGTAGATGGATTGTTAATTGATAGATATGTCACAGTACTAGTTTTTTTTTTGTAAACCCCTTGTTTCTTCATAGATCACCTATTATTAATACACATAATTTGACTCCTATGACTAAAAGTGGACTTCCTTTGGGCGAATATTAGTCTATATTTTCACTAATCTGCTTTCTTTTAAGGGCACCCCTAGTGCAGCAAATGACTATGTTACTCTCTAGCATAAGAATCTGTTGTTCTTTTTTTATGTTATTTATATATGCATGTATATGGAGTATGATATTTATTGACTAAACCGCATTTATAAGCTCTTTCAGATACATAGGCTAATTTGCATCTTCACCAGTCTGTTTGCTTTTAAGGGCACGACCTGGAGCAACAAATTATTATTTTGATTAATCCTCTTATACACTTATACTCCAGATAGCGAGGGGCTGTTTGAGGTCATTCATAGTAATCAATATCTTTATTTTAAACTAAGGACAGTGATGTTTGGGGTGACTGTGTTGTCTGCGGCCGGGATGGCCTGGTTTACTCCCTCCCATAGATCCTAAATACTTGCAGCTTCTATAGGCATCTGCTCACAAGGTTCATATGGCCCAACTATCTGCCTGATGGGTTAATTAAACAATTAATGTTATCCACATCTGAATTAACCCACTGATATACAGTGTAAGACTAATAACTCCTCCTATTTGCTGACTCTTTTACTATTATATAGGAGTCTCATTAATTTAAATGATTGAAGTATTAGCCTTACAAGCTATAACCACCAATAGTGACCTTATACTGATATGTGATAATGGTAACAAAACGGAAATGGATGTCAACACATTAAGATATACCCTATACTACTATGACGTCATCTAGAGGGAATTCGCAAAAGCTATAACATCGTCCTCCTATAGTTACTAGGTATTACATTTTTTAAGCTCTCCCCTATAATATTTCATAAGGTTATTCAGGTCCTAGATTGACCCTTTATGAAGGTTGGGAGAAACTACATTATAAAACAAAAGTTCACCACATAAGCTATATAGATAACAAAAAAGAAGTTCAACATATGAGACCCAAGAGTGGTCTCTTCCAGTCGGAGGTTTCCTCCTGTAGCTTTGCATTTTCTATATCAATAGGAGGTCCATGAGTGGCCTCAATTATCAACTAGGAGGTATATAGCTATGATATGCAAGCATTATATATACTCCCATAATATGTCATTATTTTGTACTGTTTATTCTAATTTCCTATTGCTTTTATGTTTGACATCAGTTATTTTATGTATTTTCTTTTGGATGACATGACATGCATGTAAGCCTTGAACTGAACTTCAATAAAAAAAAAAAAATTACTAACAATTTAGTTTAACATTCCAATCTACCTGCTCCATCAGTGTCTCACAAACCTAGAAAAAAAATTGGTGCAGTTTCAAAAGTAATTCACACCCTAAATTTATAATATATTACAATAAAAAGGTTAATCAAAATACATATAGAGGTTATTTTGTAGAGGTAGCATTATTTCTTTCATGTAATTGGCAAGAGTCCATGAGCTAGTGACGTGTGGGATATACAATCCTACTAGGAGGGGCAAAGTTTCCCAAACCTCAAAATGCCTATAAATACACCCCTCACCACAACCACAATTCAGTTTTACAAACTTTGCCTCCTATGGAGGTGGTGAAGTAAGTTTGTGCTAAGATTTCTACGTTGATATGCGCTTCTCAGCATTTTGAAGCCCGATTCTCTGAGTACAGTGAATGTCAGAGGGTTGTGAAGGGAGTATCACCTATTGAATGCAATGGTTTTCCTCGCGGGAGATCTATTTCATAGGTTCTCTGTTATCAGTCGTAGAGATTCATCTCCTACCTTCCTTATTCAGATCGACGATATACTCTCATATTCCATTACCTCTACTGATAACTGTTTCAGTACTGGTTTGGCTATCTGCTATATGTGGATGGGTGTCTTTCGGTAAGTATGTTTTCATTACTTAAGACACTCACAGCTATGGTTTGGCACTTTATGCATTAATATAAAGCTCTAAATATATGTATAGTACTTATATTTGCCATGAGTCAGGTTTATGTATATTTCCTTTTGCAGACTATCAGTTTCATATTTGGGAGAAAAACATATTTAGGAAAATATTTTTCTTACCTTGGGTTTAGTCTTTTTTCAATTGACTGCTTTTTCATTAAATTTTGCTGGCAAAATTAGGCTTGCAAGGGCGCAAAATTACAAAGTTTATTGAGTCATTCTTGGCGCTAGAATTTTTTTGGCGCGAAGGTATGTCCGATGACGCAAAATCGTTATTCCCGGCGTCTTAGTTGACGCCGAGTTCCTTGCACAAGGTTGCGTCTTCAATGACGCGAGTGTGTAATTTCCGGATGTTGTTAGCGCCAAAAAAATTTCAGTTTGCGTTGTGCGTCATACTTGCCGCCAAATAATTTCATTATTTAAAACCCCATTCCTATATACCTCTTGCCTTTTCTATATCAGAGGGCTATGCTGTTTGCATTTTCTTCCCATTCCTGAAACTGCCATATAAGGAAATTGATAATTTTGCTTTTTTTTTTTTTTTTTTTTTTTTTTTTTTTTTTTTTCAAAAGAGCTTTATTAAACTTATCACATTTACAAGTAAAAGTATGGGAATAATGAAATAAAAAAAACAAAAGAACAATACAGATGCAAATATAGCAATGTGAGGACACAGTCCGTCCTCTAAACTGTCTGTAGACATATATTGTGAAATGAATGATATACTGTTCAAGGAAGTACTGATAACACAATCATTAACAAAGATATATAATGGTACTCTATGAAACAGTTGGGGGAGACCAAGAGGACTCTTGGCCAGGTGAAGGGGGGAAGGGATAAAGGTCAAAGGGTGAGATGAGGGGGAAGGGAGGAGGGTTGAATGATATATCATCGGTCGTAAGTGGGTGTTTCAAAAGAAGACCATCTAGGTCTAGACAGACTTATCACTAGGTCAGTTCTCTCATTCCCCCCAAAAAAGGCTAAGAGGGAGTGAGAGCATTGGGTCTCCAGGTTGTATCATAAATGTCTTTCCAGTCGGCCCATGTAAGCTCGAATAGGTCGGAGTTGCCTAGGTTATAAAATATGCTTTTTTCCATATTATATAAGTAGGCCATATAGGAGCAAACTCTCGTCCAGCTAGGTGAGGGCTCTGATTTCCAGTCACAGGCAATCAGGTGTTTAATGGACATGAAGAGGTATATACTTATGTAAGCATGGTGTTTAGGGATAGAATGAATACCTATGTGTAATAGGGCAACTGCAGGAGAGCTACGTAAGGAGATTCCCAGTTTGGAAAGGGCTCCAAAGCATTTTGTCCATAACGGGCGTATTTTAGGGCATTCCCACCAAATGTGTAAAGAGTCCCCTCTCTGACCACACCCTCTCCAACAGAACGGAGATGCGCTAGGGAATATTTTAGCTAGCCTGATAGGCACATAGTACCAATGGGCCACCAACTTATAATAAGTTTCAAATAGGGTGGTGCAATGTACAGCTTTTTTTGTTCGTTCAAGCACTCGTTCCCAATCATCTGCTGTGAGCGGTTTGCCTAGCAGGGAGCACCACTTAGCAAGGTGGGGGGCCAGGTCTGGGTTTGGATCAGAGTCCAACAGGGTGTAATGTCTGGAGAGGGGTCTATATAGTCTCTTTCCCTGGTTCCAAGTGGACTCCCACGGGGTCAGTGAGCGGTTTGACTGAGGCTTGAAGCCCCAGGCAGTCAGAAAGCTTTTAATTCTGTAGTATTCAAATTTCAGGATATGGGGTAAGGCCACATCAGCCCCCAATTGGGACGCAGATTTAAATCCAGACTCCGAAGGCGATAGCCAGAGGTCCGAGACCACCTTTATTCCGATTTGGGTCCATCTCAGAGGATGGGCATCCTGTAGGCCTACTAATAGGCCGGACAATGAGGTTATGGGAGAGGGGTGAGGGGCAATTTGTCTAGAGTGGCGGATTTTGTCCCAGAATTGCAGGCATTCCTGGATGATGGGGTTTATCAGGGATAGTTCTCTACGGCAATGGGTCGGTGTCCAAATCAGGTCACGCAAAGTTAGGTTATAGGGAAGTGAGGCCTGTTCAATGGAGTGCCATTTGCAGGAAGGCTGCATGACTCCCCATTGGGAGACATGGGTGAGCATGGCTCCCTCGTAGTATCTTACTATAGAGGGAGCGCCCAGACCGCCCCTTGACCTAGGTAGCTGTAGCACTTTCTGCGCCACCCTTGGGGGCTTGTCCTGCCATATATGTTTAGTAATTTCGCTCTGAAACTGTAATAGGATATGCCTTGGAACCCTGATTGGCAGACAGCGGAATAAGTATGTGAGACGAGGTAAAAAAGACAGCTTTAATGCTGCTATCCGCCCTAACCACGAAACTTGCGAGAGGTTCCAGCTCTTGCTTAGGGAGCGAAGCTCCGATAGCAAAGGGAGGTAATTGTCCCTGATAATCCGGGGGAAGTCGTTGGACAATTTGACTCCTAGGTGGGTCACTGAAGTGTCCGACCATCTAAAAGGGTATTTGATTTTTAGAGGGGCTATAGGCGAGCTCTGGAAGCCTTGGGTGTAAATCTCAGTTTTGGGAATGTTTAGTTTGTAATGAGAGTGGGCGCTAAATTCCTTGACTATCAGTAAGAGTCTAGGGAGGGTGGATGCGAGATCTGAGGAAAAGAGGGTGATATCGTCCGCAAATAAAGCTATATTGTGCTTGGTGCCACATAGGGTAATCCCACTCATGAGTGGGTCAAGTCTAATTTGTTCTGCCAATGGCTCGATGGCCAGCGCGAAAAGTAGGGGTGACAGGGGGCAACCCTGCCTGGTCCCATTAGCAATTTGGAAAGGGGGGGTTTGGAAACCAAGTCCCTTTACCGAAGCGGAGGGAGTAGAGTATAAGGCTTTAATTGCTCCCATGAGGGAACTCGGGAATTGAAAGGCATCAAGTACTTCCCACAGAAACTTCCATCTCACCCGATCAAAGGCCTTTTCTGCGTCTAGTGATATAATCGCCACAGGTTTATTAAAGCTGGACGACAGGGACATCACATTCAAGAGTCTTCTAGTATTATCTGGACCCTCTCTTTTGGGGATAAATCCAACTTGGTCTGGATTGATTAAATAGGGGAGGAGGTTGGCAATACGGTTAGCTAAAATTTTGGAGAAGAACTTAATGTCAGTGTTGATTAGCGAGATTGGCCTATAGCTGGCACAGAGAGAGGGGTCTTTATTAGGTTTCAGTATAGTCACAATAGTGGCTTCAAGGAATTCACTCCTAAATTTGCCTTCATTTCTGGCTAAGTTGAAGAGTCTAAGAAGCAGGGGGGAGAGTTCTTGGATATAGGTTTTATAGAAATGCACTGGGAAGCCATCTGGACCAGGTGATTTAAATGATTTAGAGTTCTTGATAACCATTTGCACTTCTCTAAGGGTGAATGGCGAATTTAAGGTGTCTTTTTGATCAGGTGAGAGGGCGGTAGGTTCAATGCTTTCAAGTACTCACGAATGGAGTCTTCTGAGGTCACTGAGGGGTTCTCAGATTTTTCTATGTTATAGAGGTTGGAGTAAAACTCAGCAAAAGCCTCCCCTATTTGTGAGGGAATTTTAAGAAGGGAACCTCCTTTAACAATGCCATGAATACGTGAGATACTAGTTCTGTTTCTGAGTTTATTGGCTAAGAGAGTATCCGCCTTATTGCCCTTATAAAAGTAAAGTTGCTTAAGTTTAGTTAAGTTGTCCTGGGTTCTCCGGAGCTCTAGCTGGGATATGTGATTTTTAACGTTGGTGATTTGGGTCGTTAAGGAGTTAGTAGGCTTTACTCTATTTAGGGCCTCTAAGTCTCTAAGTTTAATGTGAGACTGAGACAGCGAGAGTCCCGCTTGCTTGCGTAGTTTAGCCTGTTCAGAGATCATTAAGCCTCTTATGGTTGCTTTAGTAGCTCCCCAGAGGGTGTCATCTCCTACGTGTGCCCGGTCATTGATTTCTAGAAAGTGTCTGATTTCTGTACGTAATTTTTCTCTGAGGGGGATATCTTGCAATAGGTTGTGGGGCATGCGCCAGGAGGGTCTAGAGCGAGTGGTATTTGAGGATATGAGGTCGGCGGTAACGCAGTCGTGATCGGACCAAGGGCAGATATGGATGGCCGTGTTAGTGACTAGATCTAGGGAGTCTGCCGTAGAGAATATGTAGTCACGTCTGGCGTATTGTCGATGTGGCTGTGAGTAATGTGTGTAGTCTCTGTCTTGCGTGTGAATAGCCCTCCAAATGTCAAAGAACCCTGAGCCTGTCATAAGTGTACGGAATTTCGCTGCAAGCCGTTCCGTAAGGGGAGGAGTCCTAGCTAAGTCAGAGGATTTTCTATCTAGTTTCGGTTCCCAAGTCATGTTGAAGTCGCCCGAGATAATGACCCTGCCTTGTTTGTGCTGGGAGATGACATGGAGAATGTGTTTGAGGCACTTAGGTTGGTGAGTGTTGGGTAGGTAGACTGATACGAGTGTATAGAGCATGTGGTTAATGTTACAGATTAGGATAATATATCTGGCCTGTGGGTCTCTAACGGTCATGACTGGTTCAATAGCTAGTCTCTTATGTAAGAGGATTGCAGTGCCCCTGGCTTTTTTGGTAAAGGGAGCATGTTCGATGTGCATGTAATCCCTAGAGGAGAGTCTGATCGGTTCATCGTTTAACCAGTGCGTCTCTTGGAGGAACACTATGTCAGGATTGTGGCGCTTCAACGAGCGCAATAGGAGACTTCTCTTAAAGGGAGTGTTAAGTCCTCTAACATTTTGGGTAAGAAACCTCAAAGGAGAGGAGGTCATGTCGAGTAGTGATTGAGAGTTGGGGCCTAGAAGTCGTAGTACCTAGGTCTGGAAGACAGAATGGGGGAAATGGAGAGGGGGGGGGATAGGTAAGAGAGGAGGGCACTTAGAAGTGCCTCTGGTGTGGTGGAAATAGTCCACCTCGAGAGAGCCCTAGTGTGGGCTTCAATTGGGGGGCTGAATGAACAGCTCCGGAGCTAGCACAGCGAAGCAGAAACGTCAGCCCCGCTCCAGGGACGTATTTGTCATAGTATAAAGTGCTTGAATCAAAACAATTACAAAACAGCAGATAACATAACTTATCATAACTTATAATATATAACTTATTCCATAAGTGAACATTGTGGCGGCTTAAAGAGTCTCACAGGTACCCTGCCTGCTACAGAGTGCAGGCTAGTCAAAAGGAACCATCAGGAGAGACCCAATAGCCGACATATTTCTAAACTAGGTCAAGTAACTTCGGAAGGAGCCTATTCAGCAGGCTCAGGATGTCCTTGAGAAGCTTGCAGATGTTGTGTCTTGGGTCTTTTTATTCTCTGTTCTTTTGTTGACCATTCAGGAGCTGAAGCTCTCAAGGCAGATTGAGGTTGATCCCGTACATTTAGGGGGTCGACTAATAAACCCCATGAGGCCAGCAGAGCCGTACCCTGCGAGGGTGTAGTGATGGTTATGGACTGGTTGTCTTTGGTAACTATGAGTCTGGTTGGGACCCCCATCGATATCGGTAGTTAGCCTTGCGCAGAGCAGTGGTCACCGACTGGAAGTGTCGACGCTGTTGGAGGGTGTGTGCTGAAAGGTCAGGTTTGGTTTCCGATAAGCAGCTTGAAGGAGGCGATCTTTATATAAATAGCTGTGAAAGCACACCACAATATCCCTCGGCTTGTCAGTACTCACCGACCTGGGGCGCAAAGCCCTATGCGCTCTCTCCATTGTGCCAGATAGGCCTTCAGGGGTGCCTATCAGCTCTTTGAAGAGGTCTTGGAGGTAGCCTTGGATGTCTGCTGGAGCCACCGTTTCTGGGACTCCTCTGAATCTGATATTACTTTGCCTCGATCTGTCCTCCATGTCAGCCAGTTTAGATTCTAATTGTGAGATCTGCTCAGCTAGATTTTCAGCATAGGCCAGGATGTTGGATTGGTCCACAGCTTGATCATCTTGCTTGCGCTCCAGCGCATCAACCCTGTCACCAATTTCTGAAATTTCCTTTTTGAGCTCAGCAGAGCTGCGCTGGATTTCTTGGGTGATGGACTTAGTCTGGATGGCCAGGAGTTTCTTGAGCGATGCTTCTGTAATGTAATGTTGGGAGGAAGATGCTGAGTGTTGGCTAGATTGAGATTCTTCATCTTGGGAATCCGGTTCACTCATTTCACCTCCTGGGTGGGGTGGGGGTTCCTTAGCAATGTGGGTAAAATGGTCAAAGACTGTCTTCCTAGGTTTGGGGTTAGACTTTGAATGTTTCTTTATCATGTGAGGCATCTTATAGATTAATGATAAGATCTCTGGAAGGCAAGGTAGTAAAACTCTGGAGGCTGAAGAGCAATATCCTGCTGTTTTGGAAGAAATTCAAGGGTTATACATACTAAAATCAAGCACGTAGTTTACATAGTACCTATCGCATAGTTGGAGCGGGGCTGATACACACCATGAAAGGAAAAATTACATGAGTGTACAATTTTGTTACCACCACGCTAGTCCCTCACCTCGGGGAGTAGGGGGATACGACCCGAAGGAAGGGGGAAGGGAGTTGGAGGTGACCCACCCGGACAAGCCGGGCGGGAGCGGGGAGGTGAGGGGTTAGGCAGTAGGATATAGAAATCAGTCGATATACCACAGGTGTTTTGTTAATTCAATAGGGGCGAACCTGACTGTGTCAAAATATAAGGTGAGAGAGTGAGAGTAATACACAGACGGGCTTATAAACCCAGATTACCCGGAGCAGTGGCCCCTGTCAGCTAGTGCACAGAGCGGGAAGCTAAGTTTGCTTCCTCAGATAGGCCTAGATTTGGAGTTCGGCGGTAAAAGGGCTGTTAACGCTCCGCGGGCTTTTTTCTGGCCGCACCATAAATTTAACTCTGGTATCGAGAGTTTAATCAAATGCTGCGTTAGGCTCCAAAAAAGGAGCGTAGAGCATTTTTACCGCAAATGCAACTCTCGATACCAGAGTTGCTTACGGACGCGGCCGGCCTCAAAAACGTGCTCGTGCACGATTCTCCCATAGGAAACAATGGGGCTGTTTGAGCTGAAAAAAAACCTAACACCTGCAAAAAAGCAGCGTTCAGCTCCTAACGCAGCCCCATTGTTTCCTATGGGGAAACACTTCCTACGTCTGCACCTAACACTCTAACATGTACCCCGAGTCTAAACACCCCTAACCTTACACTTATTAACCCCTAATCTGCCGCCCCCGCTATCGCTGACACCTGCATATTTTTTTTAACCCCTAATCTGCCGCTCCGTACACCGCCGCAACCTACGTTATCCCTATGTACCCCTAATCTGCTGCCCTAACATCGCCGACCCCTATATTATATTTATTAACCCCTAATCTGCCCCCCTCAACGTCGCCGACACCTGCCTACACTTATTAACTCCTAATCTGCCGAGCGGACCTGAGCGCTACTATAATAAAGTTATTAACCCCTAATCCGCCTCACTAACCCTATCATAAATAGTATTAACCCCTAATCTGCCCTCCCTAACATCGCCGACACCTACCTTCAATTATTAACCCCTAATCTGCCGAGCGGACCTCACCGCTACTATAATAAATGTATTAACCCCTAAAGCTAAGTCTAACCCTAATACTAACACCCCCCTAAGTTAAATATAATTTACATCTAACGAAATTAATTAACTCTTATTAAATAACTTATTCCTATTTAAAGCTAAATACTTACCTGTAAAATAAATCCTAATATAGCTACAATATAAATTATAATTATATTATAGCTATTTTAGGATTAATATTTATTTTACAGGCAACTTTTTAATTATTTTAACCAGGTACAATAGCTATTAAATAGTTAAGAACTATTTAATAGTTATCTAGTTAAAATAATAACAAATTTACCTGTAAAATAAATCCTAACCTAAGATATAATTAAACCTAACACTACCCTATCAATAAATTAATTAAATAAACTACCTACAATTACCTACAATTAACCTAACACTACACTATCAATAAATTAATTAAACACAATTCCTACAAATAAATACAATTAACTAAACTATCTAAAGTACAAAAAATAAAAAAGAACTAAGTTACAAAAAATAATAAAATATTTACAAACATAAGAAAAATATTACAACAATTTTAAACTAATTACACCTACTCTAAGCCCCCTAATAAAATAACAAAGCCCCCCAAAATAAAAAATTCCCTACCCTATTCTAAATTAAAAAAGTTACAAGCTCTTTTACCTTACCAGCCCTGAACAGGGCCCTTTGCGGAGCATGCCCCAAGGATTTCAGCTCTTTTGCCTGTAAAAAAAAACATACCATACCCCCCCCAACATTACAACCCACCACCCACATACCCCTAATCTAACCCAAACCCCCCTTAAATAAACCTAACACTAAGCCCCTGAAGATCTTCCTACCTTGTCTTCACCATACCAGGTTCACCGATCCGTCCTGGCTCCAACATCTTCATCCAACCCAAGCGGGGGTTGGCGATCCATCATCCGGTGCTGAAGAGGTCCAGAAGAGGCTCCAAAGTCTTCCTCCTATCCGGCAAGAAGAGGACATCCGGACCGACAAACATCTTCTCCAAGCGGCATCTTCAATCTTCTTCCATCCAGTGCGGAGCGGGTCCATCTTGAAGCAGGCGACGCGGATCCATCCTCTTCTTCCGTTGTCTCCCGACGAATGACGGTTCCTTTAAGGGACGTCATCCAAGATGGCGTCCCTCGAATTCCGATTGGCTGATAGGATTCTATCAGCCAATCGGAATTAAGGTAGGAATTTTCTGATTGGCTGATGGAATCAGCCAATCAGAATCAAGTTCAATCTGATTGGCTGATCCAATCAGCCAATCAGATTGAGCTCGCATTCTATTGGCTGATCGGAAAAGCCAATAGAATGCGAGCTCAATCTGATTGGCTGATTGGATCAGCCAATCGGATTGAACTTGATTCTGATTGGCTGATTCCATCAGCCAATCAGAAAATTCCTACCTTAATTCCGATTGGCTGATAGAATCCTATCAGCCAATCGGAATTCGAGGGACGCCATCTTGGATGACGTCCCTTAAAGGAACCGTCATTCGTCGGGAGACAACGGAAGAAGAGGATGGATCCGCGTCGCCTGCTTCAAGATGGACCCGCTCCGCACCGGATGGAAGAAGATTGAAGATGCCGCTTGGAGAAGATGTTTGCCGGTCCGGATGTCCTCTTCTTGCCGGATAGGAGGAAGACTTTGGAGCCTCTTCTGGACCTCTTCAGCACCGGATGATGGATCGCCAACCCCCGCTTGGGTTGGATGAAGATGTTGGAGCCAGGACGGATCGGTGAACCTGGTATGGTGAAGACAAGGTAGGAAGATCTTCAGGGGCTTAGTGTTAGGTTTATTTAAGGGGGGTTTGGGTTAGATTAGGGGTATGTGGGTGGTGGGTTGTAATGTTGGGGGGGGGGTATTGTATGTTTTTTTTTACAGGCAAAAGAGCTGAAATCCTTGGGGCATGCCCCGCAAAGGGCCCTGTTCAGGGCTGGTAAGGTAAAAGAGCTTGTAACTTTTTTAATTTAGAATAGGGTAGGGAATTTTTTATTTTGGGGGGCTTTGTTATTTTATTAGGGGGCTTAGAGTAGGTGTAATTAGTTTAAAATTGTTGTAATATTTTTCTTATGTTTGTAAATATTTTATTATTTTTTGTAACTTAGTTCTTTTTTATTTTTTGTACTTTAGCTAGTTTATTTAATTGTATTTATTTGTAGCAATTGTGTTTAATTAATTTATTGATAGTGTAGTGTTAGGTTAATTGTAGGTAATTGTAGGTAGTTTATTTAATTAATTTATTGATAGGGTAGTGTTAGGTTTAATTATATCTTAGGTTAGGATTTATTTTACAGGTAAATTTGTTATTATTTTAACTAGGTAACTATTAAATAGTTCTTAACTATTTAATAGCTATTGTACCTGGTTAAAATAATTACAAAGTTGCCTGTAAAATAAATATTAATCCTAAAATAGCTATAATATAATTATAATTTATATTGTAGCTATATTAGGATTTATTTTACAGGTAAGTATTTAGCTTTAAATAGGAATAAGTTATTTAATAAGAGTTAATTTATTTCGTTAGATAAAAATTATATTTATCTTAGGGGGGTGTTAGTATTAGGGTTAGACTTAGCTTTAGGGGTTAATACATTTATTACAGTAGCGGTGAGGTCCGCTCGGCAGATTAGGGGTTAATAATTGAAGGTAGGTGTCGGCGATGTTAGGGAGGGCAGATTAGGGGTTAATACTATTTATGATAGGGTTAGTGAGGCGGATTAGGGGTTAATAACTTTATTATAGTAGCGCTCAGGTCCGCTCGGCAGATTAGGGGTTAATAAGTGTAGGCAGGTGTCGGCGACGTTGAGGGGGGCAGATTAGGGGTTAATACATATAATATAGGGGTCGGCGGTGTTAGGGGTAGCAGATTAGGGGTACATAGGGATAACGTAGGTGGCGGCGCTTTGCGGTCGGAAGATTAGGGGTTAATTATTTTAAGTAGCTGGCGGCGACGTTGTGGGGGGCAGGTTAGGGGTTAATAAATGTAATACAGGGGTCGGCGGGGTTAGGGGCAGCAGATTAGGGGTACATAAGTATAACGTAGGTGGCGGTCGGCAGATTAGGGGTTAAAAATTTAAATCGAGTGGCGGCGATGTGGGGGGAGCTCGGTTTAGGGGTACATAGGTAGTTTATGGGTGTTAGTGTACTTTAGGGTACAGTAGTTAAGAGCTTTATGAACCGGCGTTAGCCAGAAAGCTCTTAAC
Organism: Bombina bombina; assembly: GCF_027579735.1. Lineage (NCBI taxonomy): Eukaryota > Metazoa > Chordata > Amphibia > Anura > Bombinatoridae > Bombina > Bombina bombina. The sequence goes on along the minus strand of NC_069501.1, from coordinate 1,083,715,846 downwards.
TCCTGCTATTTTCAGGCGGCTGGAATTTTGTCGTTAGAGCTCTAACGCTCACTTCAGAAACGACTCTAAATACCAGCGTTAGAAAGATCCCATTGAAAAGATAGGATACGCAATTGACGTAAGGGGATCTGCGGTATGGAAAAGTCGCGGCTGAAAAGTGAGCGTTAGACCCTTTAATCACTGACTCCAAATACCAGCGGGCAGCCAAAACCAGCGTTAGGAGCCTCTAACGCTGGTTTTGACGGCTACCGCCGAACTCCAAATCTAGGCCATAGTTAGTAATTCGGGTAAGTGCAATAAACAGGCAGGAGCAACTGGGGTTCAGGCAAAGTGGAATCACAAGACTTGACAATAGCCCCTTTAAGTAAGACCTGCACTTGTCCCGGTGCCGCAGCAGCTTAAACACAGCAAAAGGTTAAATCTTTAAAACCTGTTAAGTAAGGAGAAATAAATGTTATTCAGCAAACAATAAAATGACACTCCACTTTGAACTCAGGGCTCAAAGATAATTATGCTGGCGCAGCAGCTTCACATACACACAGGTGGGGCAACAGAGTAATACTTGTAATCCAGGAGTATGCTCTATTAAAGAGCTGCAGGGCTATCCTGAGTTAGTGTATTGCCTCAAGTACTGTATATGTTCCCTTCAACCTGATAAGTACAATACTGTGTTAAACTTATTTGCCAATGTTCACAGACCTGCTTGCTAGGTCAAGGGGGCCAACAACAAATACCCTAAGGGACTCCACACCGGGTATTACATTGGTGCAGTCTGTAGATCTCCTAAAGTCCCTCAGATAGAGAGCAGTGCAAGTCCTCTGCGGTAGTCTCTTTTCTCACACCAGCAATATCTATTTCCCAGGGGGTAGAAACATGAACCTTATACCCTCGGGTATTGGCTGTGAGTAAGACTCTCCAGTGACAGATAAGAGGTAAAGAGTATTTATACTCTGCTCCTGCAGAGCATCGCACCCCTGTGAGGGTCAGATTAGTTGACAGTCATATAGCAGGTGGCAGTCCCGATCAGGGCTTAACTTGTGAGAGGGGTGGGAAATGTGGCTATAGGCTTGAGCACTGTGAAGGCTTAGTAGGTACTATGAAGGCCAGGGCCACCTCTGGGCAGTTCGGTAGTGAGAATGTGTAGCTATGGCCTGCAGGCTGCAAGCAACAGGATAGCCTGAGTGTGTGCAAATGTATATACAGCAGCTTAAAAGCCGCAATCTCACCCCAGCGTGATTCAGCTGTCCTCCTCTGCTGCCTGTCAAAGCGTGCTGAAAGTTCAGGCAGTATCCTCCTAAGGCTGCGGCACTATGCTGTGCACCTCGTGGGTCACGTCTGGGCTGTGTTTGATCCGGAGGCCGCCCAAGATGGCCGCCACTCGCGCCGGCCTAGAGAGCAACAAGGGGCCTGGCGAGAGATCCCATCCACGATCTCCACAAAATATCCACTGGGCGGACTCTGCAGCGGCAGCGCCAGGGAGACGGATCCAGCTCCTCTCGGGTCGCGACCAGCAGTAAGTCCAGAGCTCACCCCAGAAAGCCTTTGCTATACTCCTTGAAAGTGTGTCCTCCTTCAAGATGGCGGAACTGCGCGCCAAGGTAGAGAGACAGTCTTAGCCTGGGGGAAGATAGCGTGCAGTGGTCTGGCCGCGACAGTCACAGGTAGGGAACCCTCAGGACCGGCACCCCTGGATAGCGGTAGCAAAGTTAGGTGGTTGCCAAACGTAAGGCAGTCTGGCTCAGGCAGGGAGAAAGTTAGCAGCTAGACTCCCGGGTGTGCATCTAATCCGCTCCGAATCCTCTCAGTCAGTGCACCTAGGGTTGGCTATAGCTCCGGAGTGGGGCCCGGCCCCCCGGAGCCCAGCCGCAGAGTGTCTCTTATAATTAGGCAGCAGTCTGGGCTTACTTGCGTTGGGGTCCTCAGTGAGAGAGAGGCAAGTAGAAAAGTAAGTAATGGAATGAAAGTTCTCGCTAAAGTGCCTCAGGGAAACAGGAATACCTATTTAGGGTTATATAGCACACTTTTACACTCCTTTTCTGGGGCAAAGGATGCCAATAAAAAAGCTTTTTATGTTTTAGGAAGCAGGAGCTCTGCTGCAGCACGTCTTCTCCTCTTGATGGCTAGCTCCGCCCCCTTCATATGTTGTTTTTTTTATCTTGCATTTGCAAGATGTCTCAATCTGATCCTGTCCCAGAAACCACTATTGGAACCCTGCTGCCTGATAACAGTTCTACCAAAGCTAAGTGCATTTGTTGTAAATTTGTGGAGATTATGTCTCCAGCTGTGGTATGTAATAGTTGTCATGATAAGCTTTTACATGCAGAGAATATGTCCATCAGTAATAGTACAATGCCTGTTGTTCCTTCAACATCTAATGTACATGATATACCTGTGAATATAAAAGATTTTATTGCTGATGCGATTCAGAAGGCTTTGTCTGCCATCCCGCCTTCTAATAAACGTAAAAGTCTTTTAAAACTTCTCATAAGGTTGATGAAATTTCAAATGACCAACAACATACTTAATTATCCTCCTCTGATGAGGATCTATCTGACTAAGAAGATCCTTCCTCAGATATTGACACTGACAAATCTACTTATTTATTTCAAATGGAGTATATTCGTTCCTTGTTAAAAGAGGTGTTGATTATATTGGATATTGAGGAAACTAGTCCTCTTGATATTAAAACTAGTAAACGTTTAAATTATGTTTATAAACCTCCTGTGGTTACTCTAGAGGTTTTTCCAGTTCCTTATCTTATTTCTAACATGATTTCTAAGGAATGGAATAGGCCTGGTACTTCTTTTATTCCTTCTTCAAGGTTTAAAAAAATCGTATCCTTTGCCAGCAGTTAGATTGGAGTTTTGGGAAAAGATCCCCAACGTTGATGGGGCTATTTCTACTCTTGCTAAACATACTACTATTCCTATGGAAGATAGTACTTCTTTAAAGATCCTTTAGATAGGAAACTTGAATCCTATCTAAGGAAAGCTTATTTATATTCTGGCCATCTTCCTAGGCCTGCCATTTCTATGGCTGATGTTGCAGCTGCATCAACTTTTTGGTTGGAAAGTTTAGCGCAACAGGAAATGAATCCTGATTTGTCTAGCATTGTTCACTTGCTTCAACATGCTAATCATTTTATCTGTGATGCCATTTTTGATATCATCAAAATTGATGTTAAATCTATGTCTTTAGCTATTTTAGCTAGAAGAGCTTTGTGGCTTAAATCTTGGAATGCTGACATGGTATCTAAGTCTAGATTACTATCTCTTTACAAGGTAATAAGTAATTTGGTTCTCAGTTGGATTCGATTATTTCAACTGTCACTGGGGGAAGGGAGTTTTTTTGCCTCAGGATAAAAGACCTAAGGGTAAATCTAAAGCTTCTAACCGTTTTTGTTCCTTTCGAAAAGTAAGGAACAGAAGCCTAATCCTTCCCCCAAAGAATCTGGTTCCAATTGGAAACCTTCTTCAAGTTGGAATAAATCCAAGCCTTTTAAGAATCCAAAGCCAGCCCCCAAGTCTGCATGAAGGTGCGGCCCTCATTCCAGCTCAGCTGGTAGGGGGCAGATTAAGTTTCTTACAAGACATTTGGACAGATTCTGTCCAAAATCAATTAATTCAGAGTATTCTCTCTCAAGGGTACCGAATAGGATTCAGAGTAAGACCTCCTGTGAGAAGATTTTTTTCTCTCACGCATCCCAGCAAATACAGTAAAGGGTCAGGCTTTTCTGAAGTGTGTTTCAGACCTGCAGTTTTCAGGGATATTCATACCAGTTCCGTTTCAGGAACAGGGTCTGGGGTTTTATTCAAATCTATTTATTGTCCCAAAGAAAGAAAATTCATTCAGGCCGGTTCTGGATCTGAAAATTTTGAATCGTTATGTAAGAGTGCCAACTTTCAAAATGGTGACTATAAGGACTATTCTGCCTTTTGTTCAGCAAGGGCATTATATGTCCACAATAGACTTACAGGATGCATATCTTCATATTCTGATTCATCCAGACCACTATCAGTTTCTGAGATTATCTTTTCTAGACAAGCATTACCAATTTGTCGCTCTTCCATTTGGCCTAGCAACAGCTCCAAGAATCTTTTCAAAGGTTCTCGGTGCCCTACTCTCTGTAATCAGAGAACGGGTATTGCAGTGTTTCCTTATTTGGACGATATCTTGGTACTAGCTCAGTCTTTACATTCTGCAGAATCTCACACAAATCAACTAGTGTTGTTTCTTCAAAGACATGGTTGGATGATCAATTTACCAAAAAGTTCTTTGATTCCTCAGAAAAGGGTCACCTTTTAAGGTTTCCAGATAGATTCAGTGTCCATGACTCTGTCTCTAACAGACAAGAGACGATTAAAATTGGTTTCAGCTTGTTGGAACCTTCAGTGGCTATGTGCATGGAAGTTTTAGGTCTCATGACTGCAGCATCGGACGCAATCCCTTTTGCTCGTTTTCATATGAGACCTCTCCAACTTTGTATGCTGAACCAATGGTGCAGGGATTATAGAAATATATCACAATTAATATTCTTATATCCCAATGTTCGACTCTCTCTGACTTGGTGGTTAGATCACCATCATATAGTTCAAGGGGCCTCTTTTGTTTGTCCAACCTGGACTGTGATCACAACAGATGCAAGTCTTTCAGGTTGAGGAGCTGTCTGTGGATCTCTGACAGCACAAGGGGTTTGGAAATCTCAAGAGGCGAGGTTACCAATCAATATTTATCTTGTAAGATGTATCGAGTCCACGGATTCATCCTTACTTGTGGGATATTCTCCTCCCCTACAGGAAGTGGCAGAGAGAGCACCCACAGCAGAGCTGCCTATATAGCTCCCCCCTTAGCTCCACTCCCAGTCATTCTCTCTGCCTGCTTAACTGCTAAGAAGGGCAAAGAGGAGTGTGGTGACAAAAATGTTAGGTTTTTATTTTCTCAAGCAAAAGTTTGTTGTTTTTAAATGGTACCGGTGTGTACTATTTACTCTCTGGCAGAAAAGGGATGAAGTTTTCTGCAAGGAGGATGATGATCTTAGCATTTTGTAACTAAGATCCACTGCTGTTCTCACAAGGGTTGAAGAGTACAGGAAAACTTCAGTTGGGGGAACAGTTTGCATGCTAAACTGCATTAAGGTATGTTCAGTCTATTTTTTTCTAGACAGACTATGTTATTTCTAGAAAAGGCTGGCAATATCCCCATGAGGGAAGGGTAAGCTGTATTCAGACACTTGGATAGGAATTTCAGCTTGCATGAAGGGCTCATTAGTTACTGGTGAGACTGTTTGGTAAAAACGTTTTTGTTTATTCAGTGAATGATGCAATTATAACTTTTTTTTAAGGGACTAAAGGGGTCATTGTGGCTTGTTTTTGAGTTTTCTAACCCACATGGTTAATTTAGAGACACTCTAGTGTTTGTCTGTTAGGCCTCAAAACATTGAGTGAGGTGGGGGGGCTTATTTTCACGCCTCAGTTGTGCAGTTTCTTTTCCTCTGAGACTTCTAACTGCTTCTCCAGAGGTTCCTGCCATGTTTGAGGGCTGTAAAAGAAGTTTTTTTCCCCACAAATTGTTCTGAAGGGCAGGTAGGAGCCACAGCAGAACTGTGGCAAAGTGCTGAAAGATACTACTGTAAAAATTTCGTTAAGTTTACTGCTTTTTTACACTGTTTTGCAGAATTTGTGCAGCTTTATATAACATTATTTTAGTGCTATAGTTATAAAAGCCTTTTTTCCCCTTGAATATTTTAAAAATATGCCGCTTTTACAGACCCGCTCTCTGCTCTCTGCTGAGCGGGTCTGTTTTTTTTACTCAGCGCATCGGGCCAGCTGTATAGTCACAGCCCGGCCCGACCGCGCCATGACATTAAGTGAAGCTCGCTCCTGCTGTCAGACAGAGCAGGAGCGAGCTGCACTTAGTCTTATGGCGCGGTCGGGCCGGGCTGTGACTAAAACAGACCCGCTCAGCAGAGAGCAGAGAGCAGAGAGCGGGTCTGTAAAAGCGGCATATTTTTAAAATATTCAAGGGGAAAAAAGGCTTTTATAACTATAGCACTAAAATAATGTTATATAATTCTGCACTATGTGCAGAATTATATAACATTATTTTTTAGGTTTACTGTCCCTTTAAACCTGTTGCTCCGCCATGGAGCCTAAATTTAGTTCTTAAAGTTCTTCAAGGGGTTCCGTTTGAACCTATGCATTCCATGGATATTAAGCTTCTATCTTGGAAAGTTTTGTTTTTAGTAGCTATCTCTTCGGCTCAAAGAGTTTCGGAGCTATATGCTTTAAAGTGTGATTCCCCTTATCTTATTTTCCATGCAGATAAGTTGGTTTTGTGTACCAAACCTGGGTTTCTTCCTAAGGTTGTTTCTTATAAGAATATCAATCAAGAGATTGTTGTTCCTTCACTGTGTCCTAATCCTTCTTCAAAGAAGGAACGTCTTTTGCACAATCTTGATGTGGTTCGTGCTTTAAAGTTCTACTTACAAGCAACTAAAGATTTCCGTCAAACATCTTCATTGTTTGTTGTTTATTCTGGTAAGCGGAGAGGTCAGAAGGCTACGGCTACCTCTCTTTCATTTTGGCTGAAAAGCATCATCCGTTTGGCTTATGAGACTGCTGGCCAACAGTCTCCTGAAATAATTATTGCTCATTCTACTAGAACTGTGGCTTCCACATGGCTTTTAAAAATGAGGCTTCTGTTAAACAGATTTGTAATGCGGCGACTTGGTCTTCATTTCATACTTTTTCCAAATTTGATACTTTTGCTTCTTCGGAGGCTATTTTTGGGAGAAAGGTTCTACAAGCAGTGGTGCCTTCTGTTTAAGGTCCCTGTCTTGTCCCTCCCTTCATCCGTGTCCTAAAGCTTTGGTATTGGTATCCCACAAGTAAGGATGAATCCATGGACTCAATACATCTTACAGGAGAAAACATAATTTATGCTTACCCCGCCCTGTTTATTAAGACAGGCATATATATATATTTTTATTTTTAAACTTTCAGTCACCACTGCACCCTATAGTTTCTCATTTTTCTTCCTAGCCTTCGGTCAAATGACTGGGGGGTGGAGCTAAGGGGGGAGCTATATAGGCAGCTCTGCTGTGGGTGCTCTCTCTGCCACTTCCTGTAGGGGAGGAGAATATCCCACAAGTAAGGATGAATCCATGGACTTGATACATCACAAGAGAAATAAATTTATCAGGTAAGCATAAATTATGTTTTTAGAACTTTGTGCTATGTTCAGGGCTCTTCAGGTTTGGTCTCTGTTGAAGAGAGAACCGTTCATTTGTTTTCAGACAGACAATGTCACAAATGTGGCATATGTCAATCATCAGGGAGGGACTCACAGTCCCCAAGCTATGAAAGAAGTATCTTGGATACTTGCTTGGGCAGAATCCAGCTCCTGTCTAATTTCTGTGGTTCATATCCCAGGTATAGACAATTGGGAAGCGGCTTATCTCAACTGTCAGACTTTACATCCGGGGAGTGGTCACTCCATCCAGATGTGTTTTCTCAGATTGTTCAGATGTGGAGTCTTCCAGAAATAGATCTGATGGCTTCCCATCTAAACAAGAAACTACCCAGGTACCTGTCCAGGTCTAGGGATCCTCAGGTGGAAGCGGTGGATGCGTTAGCAGTTCCTTGGTGTTACCAACCTGCTTATATCTTTCCGCCTCTGGTTCTTCTTCCAAGAGTGATTTCCAAGATCATCATGGAACAATTGTTTGTGTTGCAGGTAGCTCCAGCATGGCCTCACAGGTTTTGGTATGCGTATCTTGTTCGGATGTCCAGTTGCCAACCTTGGCCACTTCCTTTAAGACTAGACCTTCTGTCTCAAGGGCCGTTTTTCCATCAGGATCTCAAATCATTAAATTTGAAGGTATGTAAATTGAACGCCTAGTGCTTAGTCATAAGGCTTCTCTGACTCAGTGATTAATACTATGTTATAGGCTCGTAAATCTGTCTCTAGGAAGATTTATTATCGAGTTTGGAAGACATATTTCATGGTGTTCTTCTCATAAATTCTCCTGGCATTCTTTTAGAATTCCTAGAATTTTACAGTTTCTTCAGGATGGTTTGGATAAGGGTTTGTCTGCAAGTTCCTTGAAGGGACAAATCTCTGCTTTTTCTGTTTTATTTCACAGAAAGATTGCTATTCTTCCTGATATTCACTGTTTTGTACAGGCTTTGGTCTATATCAAGCCTGTCATTAAATCAATTTCTCCTCTTTGGAGTCTTAATTTGGTTTTGAAGGCTTTACAGGCTCCTCCTTTTGAGCCTATGCATTCTTTGGACATTAAACAACTTTCTTGGAGTGTTGTTCCTTTTGGCCCTCTATTCTGCTAGAAGAGTTTCTGAATTATCTGCTCTCTCTTGTGAATCTCCTTTTCTGATGACTTAATTTAAATGTCTACCTAAGAATGTGAATTCTAACAACATTGATAGAGAAATTGTTGTTCCTTCCTTGTGTCCTAATCCTAAGAATTCTTTGGAGAGATCCTTACATTCTTTGGATGTGGTAAGAGCTTTGAAATATTATGTTGAAGCTACTAAATATTTCAGGAAGACTTCTAGTCTATTTGTGATATTTTCTGGTTCTAGGAAAGGTCAGAAGGCTTCTGCTGTTTCCTTGGCTTTGTGATTAAAGTTTTTGATTCATCTAGCTTATTTGGAGTCAGGTCAAGCCCCGCCTCAGAGAATTACAGCTCATTCTACTAGATCAATCTCTACTTCGTGGGCTTTTAAGAATGAAGCTTCAGTTGATCAGATTTGCAAAGCAGCAACTTGGTCTTCTTTGCATACATTTACTAAATTCTACCATTTTGATGTATTTGCCTCTTCGGAAGCAGTTTTTGATAGAGTTTGATTCTTCTGCTTTTGTTTTAAGTTTTTTCCTTTCATTTATGAGAATAAACTTATATTTTGGGTTGTGGATTAATTTTTTCAGCGGAAAATGGCTGTTTTTATTTTTTTCCCTCCCTCTCTAGTGAGTTCCACATCTTGGGTATTGCTATCCCATACGTCACTAGCTCATGGACTCTTGCCAATTACATGAAAGAAAACATAATTTATGTAAGAACTTACCTGATAAATTCATTTCTTTCATATTGGCAAGAGTCCATGAGGCCCACCCCCCTTTTTATGGTGGTTATGTTTTTTTTATATAAAGCACAATTATTTCCAAATTCCTTTGTTGATGCTTTTTTACTCCTTTCTTTATCACCCCACTACTTGGCTATTCGCTAAACTGAATTGTGGGTGTGGTGTGGGGTGTATTTATAGGCATTTTGAGGTTTGGGAAACTTTGCCCCTCCTGGTAGGATTGTATAACCCATACGTCACTAGCTCATGGACTCTTGCCAATATGAAAGAAATGAATTTATCAGGTAAGTTCTTACATAAATTATGTTTTTGTGGGCTCTCGGCCTCCTCCTAGTGGCGGGAAGTATATCCCACATGTTATGGAATTTCTATAGACTCTTATTATCCAGAAAGAAAATAATTTATAAGGTAAGCAGAAATTTAGTTTTCTCTGTTTTTAATTGAATGTGTTTTTCCACTAACCTCACAAAGTTGATATTAAAATATAAAAATAAAAGCTGTATTTATTCCTAAAACAGACAATTTCTTACCATATGATGAGACAGTGGATCACTTAAATTTTACTGGTTAAAAGCTACCATTTATATATAACATGGTTACTAGCTTTAAAGGAACACGAAACCCAAATTATTAAAAAAGAGCATAACATTTTAAATATATTATTACATTATCAAGTTGGCATCCAACAATTAGCTGCTTTCTCCCACTAGTGTATTAGTGCTCCTGAGTCTACCTAGGTATGTTTTTTCAACAAAGGATACCAAGAGAATGAGGCAAATTAGATGATAGAAATCTTTCTTAACCAAGTTCAATATAGACTTTACTGTCACTTTAAGGAGGTTTTTTTTATGTATACAAACATTTAAATGATCTAAAGAGCTTGTCAATTCAGGTGCTCAATGCCCAGTTAATAGTCCATATGCAAAGAGTCAACCTGCTCCTTGAGTTATCATATAGCATCTCCCAATTGGGAGTGCTGTATTATTATCAGCTTGTCAAAGGACAAAAACAGTTTGGTCTTTCACAAACTACCCAGTCATTAGAGAGAAAATCATGCTGCTTTAAGGTAAATGTTGTCAAAATGTCTGGTCTTGACATACGTCTTTACAAATGTGAAACTCGCTCACCTGTAACTCCTGATGCCTTTGTACCACCTTCGGACACTTCAATCTCTGCTTTATGAATTGCTTGGGAAATATACAGATTGTCATGTTCTGCAATAGATTGTATACACACAGCTATAAGTTTAACGTAACTGGCATTTCCACATAGTGAATTATTCTTGTGGCCCTGCACAACAACCTCTCCAACCAAATCAGTTTCTCAATAAACCCTAAAAGTAAAGAATTTGAGGATAATTTTACCATAACAAAGGTATTTTAAAGGGACATTCTACTTGAAATCAAAATCATCAGCACTTTTCAAGTTTCGTTTATAAGCGTTTTATACTACATTTAATTTCACAAGTGTTTCAATATAAAACAAATGCACAGCTGCATTTAAAGTTTGACTGCAATGGTCCTTTAAGTCTCTCTACTTAAAGGGACAGTAAACACCTTGAGATTTTATAATCAAATGTTTAGCTATTCATAATGAAACAATTTTGCAATATAGTTCTTCCCTACAGGTAGTGAGAGTCCACAATCCATTACTCACAGGAATTTCTCATCTCTACCACTAGGAGGAGGCAAAGATTTCCAAACCCCAAGAGCCCTAGGAAACCCCTCCCACCTCACACATACCTTGTCTTTCAGAGCAGTTTTCTGATGACCCTGTTAGTGCAAATCTATTGGGTTTGCTTCAAAGTGCCAATTCTTTTATTTGTGATTCTGTATTTGATGTTATAGAGATAAATGTAAAAACCATGTCTTTAGCAATTCTTGCCATGAGGGCCTTGTGGTTTAAATCCTGGTCTGCTGATATGGTGTCTTAATCTAGATTATTGTCTCTTTCCTTTCAGGGGGAAGAAGTTATTTGGGTATGATTTAGATTCTATTATTTCTACTATTACTAAGGGTAAATGAGCTTTTCATCAGGACAGAAAGTCTAAAGGAAAATACAAAGCTTCTAATCATTTTTCGTTCCTTTCGTCAGAATAAGGAGAAGAAAACTGACTCCTCTGTTCAAAACCCAGGTTCCTCTGGTTCAGTCTGGAGACCTTATTAATTGGAACAAGTCTAAGCAGGGTAGGAAATCCATCCCTTCGTCTAAAACCGCATGAAGGTGTGGCTCCTGACCCAGAAGTTTTTTCTGTCTAATGTTTCAAGGAATACTATAAAAGCTCAAGCTTTTCTTCAATCTGTCTCAGATCTGGAAGATATGCTAGTGATTGTTCCAGTTCCTTTGCAGGAACAGGGGTTGAGATTGTATTTAAATCTTTTTATTGTTCCAAAGAAGGAAGACACTTTCAGACAAGTTCTGGATCTAAAAACTATGAACAAGTTCGTAAGGATTCCATCTTTCAGAATGGAAACTATCAGGACTATTCTGCCTTTTGTTCAGCAAGCTCAGTTTATGTCCACAATAGATTTAAAGGATGCCTACCTTCATGTTCCAATTCCCAGAGAGCATTAGCAGTTTCTGAGGTTTGCTTTTCTGGACTAGCACTTTAATTTTGTTGCTCTTCCATTTGGTCTGGCTACAGCTCCAAGAATATTTACCAAGGGTTTTGGGTGCCCTTTTGTCTGTAATCAGAGCTCAGGGTATTGCAGAATTTCCTTACCTGGACGATATCTTGGTTCAAGTCCCGTCTTTTCCTTTAGCAGAATTTCACACCAACCAACTCTTGTTTCTTCAAAAGCATGGTTGGAGGATCAATTTTATAAAAGAGTTTTTTGGTTCCACAGATAAAGGTTACTTTCCTAGGTTTCCAAATAGACTCAGTGTCCATAAATCTTTCTCTAACAGAACAGAGACAGCTAAAATTGGTGTTAGCTTGTCTGAACCTTCAGTCTCCTTCGTTTTCTTCAGTGGCTCTGTGTATGGAAGTACTACGTCTCATGATTGCAGCTTCAGATTCAATTCTATTTGTGCTATTTCACATGGGGCCTCTTCAGCTTTGTATGCTACAACAATGGTGCAGAGATTATACTCAGCTGTCTCAAATATATTTTTGAATCCCATTACAAGTCAGTGAGGTGAGGATGCCGATCAATGTTCTGGAACTCTGTGAAATTTTCAGGGCCCTTCAAGCATGGCCTCTGTTGAAAAGGAAGTCTTATCTCTGTTTCCAGACAGACAATGTCACAGAAGTAGCTTATGTCAACCATCAGGGGGGAACTCACATTTCCCTCGCTATGATGGAGGTGTCTCAGATTCTCTCTTGGGCAGAAGCCAATTCTTCTCTAGTCTCTGCAATTCATATACCAGGAGTGAACAACTGGGAGGCAAACTTTCTCAGTGATCAGTCTCTACATCCAGGGAGTGGTCTCTTCACCAGGATGTGTCCACTCAGATTGTGGATGTTTGAGGTCTCCCAGAAATAGTTCTGATGGACTCTCGGTTGAGCAACAAACTTCACATGTACTTTGCGAGGCCCAGGGATCCTCAGGCAGAGGTAGTGGATGCTCAAGTAGTTCCGTGGTCATTTCAGCTTGCTTATATGTTCGCTCCTCTGATTCTTCTTCCCAGAGTGATTTCCAAGATAAGACTAGAGAATTAATTTGTAATCCTGATAACCCCAGCATGGCCTCGTAGGATTTGGTATGTAGATCTGGTTCAATTGTCCAGTTGCCCTTCTTGGCCCCTTTCTCTGCGGTCAGACCTTCTGTCTCAATGTCCTTTTTTTCCATCCGGATCTCAAGTCTCTAAACTTTATGGAATGGAAATTAAATGCTTAGTTTTGAGACACATGGGTTTCTCAGATTCTGTGATTGAAACTCTGATTCAGGCTTGTAAACCTGTTACTAGGAAAATGTATCAGAAGGTTTGGAAAGCCTTTATTTCCTGGTGTATCAATCATGTTTTTTCCTGGCATTGTTTTAGACTTCCTAGGATTCTTCAGTTTTTGCAGGATAGCCTAGATAAGGGTCTATCTCTGAAAGGGCAGATTTTAGCTCTTTTAGTTTCTCCTCCATGTAATCTTAACCTAGAGTTAAGGGTTTTGCAGACTCCTCCTTTGAACCTATGCATATATTGGACATGGAAAGCATTTGGCATATCTTCTGCTAGAAGAGTTTCTGAATTGTCTGATCTTTCTTGTGAGCCTCCTTATTCGATTTTTCATCAAGATAAGGCTGTCATCATTTAATTGTTTGCTTAATGTTGTTTATCAGACAACTTTAGTAGAGAGATTGTTGTTCCTTCTTTGTGTCCTATTAAGAATGATTCTGAAAGATCTTTGCATTCTCTGGATGTTGTTAGGGCATTGAAATATTAAGTTGATGCTACTAGGGATTTTAGACAAACTTCTAGTTTGTTTTTGTTTTTTTTCTAGGCCTAGGAAAGGTCAGAAGACCTCTGCTATTTCTTTAGCCTCTTTGGTAGAAAGGTTCTTTAGGCAGTTGTCTGAGTTTGATGGTTATGCATATTTTTAAGTGTATTCTAAAAAAATAAAATTTGAGGTTGTGGATTTTCTCAGTGAAAAATATGTTTTTAAATCCCTCACTTGTTATTACTCGTGGACTACCCAGCTTGGGTATTAGTTCCCATGAGAAATGGATCAATGACTCTCATCACCTGTATGAAAGAAAACATAATTTATGCTTACCTGATAAATTAATTTCATTCATAGTGGTGAGAGTCCCCGAAACTCTACCCTTTGTTTTTTGGGGGTTAGATGTTTTTCAGCACATCTTTTTCCCTGCTCCTTTTTTGTCTCTTTTTCCTTACCTCACTTGCTTGGCTATAAGTTAGACTGAGGTATGTGTGAGGTGGGAAGGGTTTTATAGGGCTCTTGGGGCTTGGGAATCTTTGCTGCCTCCTAGTGGTAGAGAAGAGTAATTCCTATGAGTAATGGATTGTGGACTCCCACCACCGTGAAAGAAATTAATTTATCAGGTAAGTATAAATGATGTTTTTCATTATTTATTTCCCCCCTTTTTAAATGTAATTTAGCTCTGAAAATTGAGCAATTTCTAATTCTCATAACTTGAAATTCACTCTACTAACATCTCAATGCTAACTTTGCAACATATTTGTTTCTAATTGGCTTTATCAGATAACAACAACAACACAATTCATTTTATATGAATTGTATAACTGGGGCTAGTCTTGTTGTCTGTGGACTAAGTCCGAGATCGGATCTTCCAAATAAGGCAAATGGTGTGTGGAGTTTGGCAACTGATGAATAATTGCAGTTAATTTGTTTAAAAAACATTAACACTTGGCTGATATGTTATAATACAGAAACTCAAGAGTAATGTATTGTAATTGCAAGGTATTTACTGTCCCTTTAAAAGGGCATTAGACCCCCCCAAAAAAAAATATTTCATGATTGAGATAGAGAATACAACTTTTAAAAGTTTCCAATTTACTTCTATTTTCAAAATTATTTCATTCTCATGTTATTCTTTGTTGAAGAGATACCTAGGTAGGTAGCGTGCACATGCCAGGAAATAGTGCTGCCATCTAGTGCTCTTGCTAATGTATAACATTGGTGCAAAACTGCTGCTATATAGTGCTGCAGACACGTGCACACTCCTGAGCTTACAGCCCTGCTTTTCAAATAAGGATAACAAGAAGTAAATTAGAAAGTTGTTTAAAATTGTATGTTTTATCTAAATCATGAAAGAAAACATTTGGGTTTTATGTCCCTTTAAGTCTCTTTTTTGTGACAATATAGATGATACCACACATGACAATGTAAATAACATTATTATAGATTCCTGACATCACCTACAACACCGATGATATGACACATTACATGACATCATTAGTGATATACTGTAACTGCTGACAAACTTTGGGGCCATTAAAAATGATGGAGTAAATCACTGCAGCTGTGAAAAGCTCTGGTGAGTCTTCATGAACCCTATCAATCTGTCAGGGCATCCAATCAGTGTTCCTGATTTTCTGGGGATGCCACGGGGCGGGTCTAATAAGAAGCTCAAGGAATTGTTATTCCGCTACTGCCTACCTATGCTGCACTCATTTTTGTCAATAAAAAGGAAATATAGCCGGTCTCAGAGATACAGTGCGCCCTGTTGAGCCAGCTATTGTTCACATCTGGTCTCTCCCTCCCCTGTACTACACAGCATATCTGTACCAAACAGTGCTATTTTAGACTATAAAAGTGCAATGATAAATGCATATTTATTATATATTCTCACTTTTAGTGGTGCAGAGCTGCTCCCGCTCATATTGATGAGCCCCCATTGATCTTCACTACAGATTTCTAATTTTATTTTATGCATTAACTATTTATTATTTGCAGTTGGTATAGCAAAAACAAACTATAAGTGTGTTCTCAGATTTACACAGTACAGCTCCATGCCACCTAATATTTGTGACTGTGTATGAGGAACTCAGGAGGTTGAGGACTGCCAGTCTTCGTTTAGGTCGAGGACCTAATAGGGAGGCAGGATGTGGTCAGGTGGTCAGTGGGTCTGACTGGGTGGTTTGTGGATGTGTCTGGATGGCCCATGCATGGGTTTAAGGTAAATTCTGCAAATAGGGTCATATGGCTGTCTCAGAGGAATAGTGGGACAGGGCTCAGAATTAGGGGCTGCCCCAATCAAATTGGGACAGTTGGGGGGTCTGCAGCTCTGGCATGCTGCATTTCTATGTTTAGTCTGTCTAATATACTGTATAATGATGTGACCGGCTTTTTTCTGTGCCAAGGTCTGAGTCAATAAAACACATGTATGATGTGAAAGCAATGTGTCGTACCTGATATTCCTTTAAAATTTGCTTTCCTTGGGTCAAACAGGTCATAGATCCCCATAGCAGGCAAAACCACTCTTAGGTCACTTTGACTTTGTAGCTTGAATCTAAAAGTTAAATAAAAATGGTTTATTGTATCACTGTTAATATCGGGCTTAAAGTAAAAAAAACATTAAAGGGATATGAAAGTCAAAATTAAACTTTTATGATTCAGAAAGAGCATTTAATTTGAATACACTTTTAAATTCACTTCTATTATCAATTTTTTTCTTGGTATCCATCACCAAGAAACAGTGATGTTCAATATTCAGTGCAATATTTAAATGTTCTAACATATCAGGCATTTTATTTTTGAATTTTTATGTCACTTTAATGTTGCACTACAACCCAGTTCTCAAATTCAGTTTTCCAGAAGCATGAATCTTTGGAATGGCTGAATTAAAGGGCTATTATTGGTGAAAAGTTTAATGCACTAATTCGTGAGATCCTAAACTTTTAAGACTAGCGACCCTGCACTTCTATGTGTTTAACTCCTGCAACGTCCAATCAGAAGCGTTAGTCACTTGAACCAGCTTTGTAACTAGAGCTACTGAAATTTTTGTGGAGGTTAAGTACTTAAGAGATGCAGGGTCGCTAGTCTTAAAGTTACATTCTCGACCGAATTAAAGCATGTAATTTTGACTATAATGGCCCTTTAAATTTGCTGAAATGTATCTTGTCTTGCCTTGGCATTTACTACAAACCTTGAATATTTAAAGAAAATTACTTCAGTACTTTTTGATCTTGTGTTTGAGATGGGAAGACATGGCATTATTCAACATGAACATGACATCACATGGTATTATTCAACATGACCTTATAAGTATTTTAGACAAATATACAGGACAATTAATTACCTGTTCAAATCAGCCAATAAAATTTCAGTAGCTCTTATCCTATTGGCTGATTTGAATTTCCAAAATCAAATCAGCCAATAGGAATGCAAGGGACGCCATCTTGAATCGCGTACCTTGCATTGAAGATTCAGTGTATGGCGGCGACCGTATGAAGAGGATGCTCCGCGCCGCCGGGATGAAGATAGAAGATGCCGCCTGGATGAAGACTTCTTGCCGCCTGGATGAGGACTTCGCCACCTGGATGAAGATAGAAGAGGCGGCTTGGATGAAGACTTCTCACCGCCTGGATGAGGACTTCGCCGCCTGGATGAAGATCTTTCAAGCGGAACTTCAAAAACTGTAAGTGGATCTTCGGGGGTTAGTACTAGTTTTTCTAAGGGTTTTTGGGTGGGTTTTTTTTAGTTTAGGGTTTGGGCTATTCCTAAACAAGCTAAATGCCCTTTTCAGGGCAATACAAAAGAGATAAATGCCCTTTTAAGGGCAATGCCCATACAAATGCCCTTTTCAGGGCAATGGTTAGCTTAGGTTTTTTTTAGATAGATTTTCTTGTTTTGTGGGTTTGAGGGGGTGGGGGTTTGTAATGTTAGTGGGTGCATGAATTTTTTTTTCAGGTAAAAGAGCTGTTTAACTTAGGGCAATGCCCTGCAAAAGGCCCTTTTAAGGGCTATTGGTGGTTTATTCTAGATAAGGTTTTTTATTTTGGGGTGTTTTTTTTTTTTTTTAATTGGTATTAGAATAGCAATATTTTTTTATTATTTTTCATAATTTGTTTGTTATTTTGTGTAATGTATTTTTTTTTGGGGGTGGGTTTTTATTTTTAGATTAGGGCTTGGGCATTTCAAAAAAGAGCTGAATGCCCTTTTAAGGGCAGGAAAAAGAGCTAAATGCCCTTTTAAGGGCAATGCCCATACAAATGCCCTTTTCAGGGCAATGGGTAGATTAGGTTTTACTTTACTATTTTTATTTTGTGGGTTTGGGGGGTGGGGGTTTGTATACTGTTGGGATGTTTGTTTTGTTTTGCAGCAAAAGAGCTGTTAACTTTAGGGCAATGCCCTACAAAAGGCCCTTTTAAGGGCCCTTGGTAGTTTATTCTAGATTAAAGGGACACTGAACCCATTTTTTTTCTTTTGTGATTCAGATAGAGCATGCAATTTTAAGCAACTTTCTAATTTACTCCTATTATCAATTTTTCTTCATTCTCTTGCTATCTTTATTTGAAATAAAAGCCATCTAAGCTTTTTTGGGTTAAGAACTCTGGACAGCACTTTTTGATTGGTGGATGGATTTTTTCCACCAATCAGCAAGTACAACCCAGGTTGTTCACCAAAATGGGCCGGCATCTAAACTGCGTTTCAAATAAAGATACCAAGAGAATAAAGAAAATTTGATAATAGGAGTAAATTAGAAAGTTGCTTAAAATTAATGCTCTATCTGAATCACAAAAGAAAAATATGGGGCTCAGTGTCCCTTTAAGCTTTTTTATTTTGGGGTGGTTTTTTTTTTTTTAAAGGGTATTAGAATAGGAATAATTTTTATTGTTTTGGATAATTTCGTTTGTTATTTTTTGTAATGGTGTTTTTTTTATTTTTAGTAATTTTAGTGTTTTTTATTTTTTGTAATGTTAGGTTTTAGTGTAAGGCAGCTTAGGTTTCATTTCACAGGTAAGTTTGTATTTATTTTAACTAGGTAGTTAGTAAATAGTTAATAACTATTTACTAACTAGTCTACCTAGTTAAAATAAATACAAACTTACCTGTGAAATAAAAATAAAACCTAAGCTAGCTACAATATAACTGTTATATTGTAGCTAACTTACGGCTAGATTTAGAGTTTTGTCGGTAACGACCCGCGTAGCTAACGCTGGCTTTTTTTTCCCCGCACCTTTTAAATACCGCTGGTATTTAGAGTTCACAGAAGGGCTGCGTTAGGCTCCAAAAAGGGAGCGTAGAGCATAATTTACCGCCACTGCAACTCTCAATACCAGCGGTGCTTACGGACGCGGCCAGCTTCAAAAACGTGCTCGTGCACGATATCCCCATAGGAAACAATGGGGCAATTTGAGCAGAAAAAAAAACCTAACACCTGCAAAAAAGCAGCTTTCAGCTCCTAACGCAGCCCCATTGTTTTCTATGGGGAAACACTTCCTAAGTCTGCACCTAACACCCTAACATGTACCCCGAGTCTAAACACCCCTAACCTTACACTTATTAACCCCTAATCTGCCGCCCCCTGCATATTTTTTTTAACCCCTAATCTGCCGCTCCGTACACCGCCGCAACCTCCGTACCCCTAATCTGCTGCCCCTAACACCGCCGACCCCTATATTATATTTATTAAACCCTAATCTGCTGCCCCCAACGTCTCCTCCACCTACCTACAATTATTAACCCCTAATCTGCCGACCGTACCTCGCTGCTACTCTAATAAATGTATTAACCCCTAAAGCTAAGTCTAACCCTAACCCTAACACCCCCCTAAGTTAAATATAATTTAAATCTAACGAAATAAATTTACTCTTATTAAATAAATTATTCCTATTTAAAGCCAATCAGCCAATCAGATTCAAGTTCAATCCGATTGGCTGATCCAATCAGCCAATCAGATTGAGCTTGCATTCTATTGGCTGTTCCGATCAGCCAATAGAATGCAAGCTCAATCTGATTGGCTGATTGGATCAGCCAATCGGATTGAACTTGAATCTGATTGGCTGATTCCATCAGCCAATCAGAATTTTCCTACCTTAATTCCGATTGGCTGATAGAATCCTATCAGCCAATCGGAATTCGAGGGACGCCATCTTGGATAACATCCCTTAAAGGAACCTTCATTCTGTTTTAGGACGTCGGAAGAAGAGGATGGATCCGCGCCGGAGGTCTTGAAGATGGACCCGCTCGTCATCGGATGGAAGAAGATAGAAGATGCCGCTTGGATGAAGATGTCTACCGGTCCGGATCTTCTCTTCTGCCCGGATAGGATGAAGACTTCTGCCCGATGATGGACTTCTTCAGCCGCCGCTTGGATCAAGACTTCAGCCGGAGGATGGACGTCTTCAGCCCCCGCTTGGGCTTGGATCAAGACTTCAGCCGGAGGATGGACATCTTCAGACCCCGCTTGGGCTTGGATCAAGACATCGGAGCCTGGACCGATCGGTGATACCCGACGTGGTGAAGATAAGGTAGGGAGATCTTCAGGGGCTTAGTGTTAGGTTTATTTAAGGGGGGTTTGGGTTAGATTAGGGGTATGTGGGTGGTGGGTTGTAATGTTGGGGGGTATTGTATGTTTTTTTTTCCAGGCAAAAGAGCTGAATTCTTTGGGGCATGCCCCGCAAAAGGCCCTTTTAAGGGCTGGTAAGGTAAAAGAGCTTTTCTATATTTATTTTAGAATAGGGTAGGGCATTTTATTTATTTTGGGGGGCTTTGTTATTTTATTAGGGGGCTTAGAGTAGGTGTAATTAGCTTCTAATGTTTGTAAATATTTTTTTATTTTTGTAACTTAGTTCTTTTTTTATTTTTTGTACTTTAGTTTATTTAATTGTATTTATTTGTAGGTATTGTATTTAATTAATTTATTGATAGTGTAGTGTTAGGTTTAATTGTAGATAATTGTAGGTATTTTATTTAATTAATTTATTGATAGTGTAGTGTTAGGTTTAATTGTAACTTAGGTTAGGATTTATTTTACAGGTAATTTTGTAATTATTTTAACTAGGTAACTATTAAATAGTTATTAACTATTTAATAGCTATTGTAGCTGGTTAAAATAAATACAAAGTTGCCTGTAAAATAAATATTAATCCTAAAATAGCTACAATATAATTATAATTTATATTGTAGCTATATTAGGATTTATTTTACAGGTAAGTATTTAGCTTTAAATAGGAATAATTTATTTAATAAGAGTTAATTTATTTTGTTAGATTTAAATTATATTTAACTTAGGGGGGGTGTTAGGGTTAGACTTAGCTTTAGGGGTTAATACATTTATTAAAGTAGCGGTGAGTTCCGGTCGGCAGATTAGGGGTTAATAATTGTAGGTAGGTGGCGGCGACGTTGGGGGCGGCAGATTAGGGGTTAATAAATATAATATAGGGGTCGGCGGTGTTAGGGGCAGCAGATTAGGGGTACATAGGGATAATGTAGGTGGCGGCAGTGTGCGGTAGGCAGATTAGGGGTTAACAAATTTAATAGAGTGGCGGCGATGTGGGGGGACCTCGGTTTAGGGGTACATTGGTAGTTTATGGGTGTTAGTGTACTTTAGAGCACAGTAGTTAAGAGCTTTATGAACCGGCGTAAGCCCAGAAAGCTCTTAACTCCTGGCTTTTTTCTGCGGCTGGAGTTTTGTCGTTAGATTTCTAACGCTCACTTCAGCCACGACTCTAAATACCGGCGTTAGAAAGATCCCATTGAAAAGATAGGATACGCAAATGGCGTAGGGGGATCTGCGGTATGGAAAAGTCGCGGCTGCAAAGTGAGCGTTAGACCCTTTCCTGACTGACTCTAAATACCACGGTAGCCCAAAACCAGCGTTAGGAGCCTCTAATGCTGGTTTTGACGGCTAACGCCAAACTCTAAATCTAGCCATTAGGTTTTATTTCACAGGTAAGTATGTATTTAGTTTTAAATAGGAATTATTTAGTTAATAATTGTAAGTTTAATTTAGCTCTATTTTAATTATGTTAAAGTTAGGGGGTGTTAGGGTTAGCGTTACAGTTAGGGTTAGGTTTACATTAGGGTTAATATATAGTTTAATTTAGGTTGTTGTGATGTGAGGGGCTGGCGGTTTAGGGGTTAATAGATTTATTTAGTGGTAGTGATGTGGGAGGCCAGAGGTTTAGGGGTTAACAGCTTTATTTAGTTGCGGCGATGTCAGGGAGCTGTGGAATAGGGGTTAATAGATTTATTATAGTGTGGGCGATGTTGGGGTGCAGGGGAATAGGGGTCAATAACTTTAGTATAGTGACGATGATATCGGAAGCGGCAGATTAGGGGTTAATAACTTTATTTAGGTGGTGGCAATATCGGGAGCGGAAGATTAGGGGTTAATAACATTATGTAGATGTTGGGGGCAGCAGATTAGGGGTGTTAGGTTTAAACATAACTTTATTTTTCCCCATAGACATCAATGGGGCTGCATTACAGAGCTTTTCATTCCGCGATCACAGTTTTTTTCTAACCCGCTCTCCCCATCGATGTCTATGGGGAAAGCGTGCACGAGCACGTCAAAACAGCGCTTGTATATTCTTCAGTATTGAGCTTAAAACCACCATATTGCACGCACAAGCCGGCTGTTTGAAAACTTGTAATGGCTACACTAAAGAGGGTTAAATAACACAACTTTTGTTGCGTTCGTTAATTTCCCTATAGCGCGCATAACTCGTAATTTAGCTGTTTGACAGCTCTTTGGCCCTCATATTGAGAGCTCACAGCAACAGCTTCCAAATGCAAATTCGGCCTACACCTGGCCATGAAACAGCTTCTCGGTTAATTATCCTATTTTATCAATGTCCATATACTTATGGAACCAACTGTACACACACATCTATATACACATTGTAGCTAATCCATCTGTTGCTTATTTACTTATGTTATATTAGTATCTGTATTTTCTACTTCATTGTTTACTACTCTGTTAGTTCCATCTGTGTTATGATCTTTCATTTCCCGTCTTGATCCATCATACCAAACCCCTTTCCATATATCTTTCTCTGAAATGGTCATGGTTTTATTTGTTTAATGGGTCTCCTTGTTTTCTTACCATCTTTTTTTTAGACTCTCTAATTTGAAGTTCCAAATCTTTTTGTTTTTTTAATGACACAGACCCTGCCCCATGGTAGCCATAACCATTTTATCTCTCCTGTATTCCAGTCACAAACTGCTCAGGTTCTTCTCTGCTACAAAACCATACTCAGCAACAAGTCCCAGTAAGCTTTGCATACATCACACTCTGTATCCCTTCCACTCCTAATTAGTTCACTTTTATCGAT
Organism: Bombina bombina; assembly: GCF_027579735.1. Taxonomy (NCBI): domain Eukaryota; kingdom Metazoa; phylum Chordata; class Amphibia; order Anura; family Bombinatoridae; genus Bombina; species Bombina bombina. The sequence continues at coordinate 1,083,693,044 of NC_069501.1, read as the reverse complement.
ACACTCAGTAATTACATACACTGGCATTTCCCACAGTTAAGGCAATTATTAGCATAATTTATTTCATACTCCATTTACCTTGTTTCATATGCACTCTTGACTACTCTTTGTTTTCCCCACTCCTAAACTCCTCCTTTAGATTGTCTCTCTCTCTCTCTGTGGTGCACTTTGTATAAGGTGTCATTTACCAGTGTGAATTTCATCAACAAATAATTTTCGTCATAGTTAACTAAATAAATACTATTCGGCTAGATTACGAGTTTTGCGTTATGAGCTGTGCGGTGCTAACTTGCACGTTATTGTCACCGCTCACTTCCCTACAGCGCTGGTATTACAGGTTTTCATAAACCCGGCGTTATCAAGCAAGAAGTGAGCGTAGAGCAAAATTGTGCTCCATACCGCACTCCAATACCAGCGCTGCTTAAGGCAGGGGTGAGCTGGTTTAACGTGCTTGTGCATGATTTCCCCATAGACATTAATGGGGAGAGCCGGCTAAAAAAAAGCCTTACACCTGCAAAAAAGCAGCGTAAAGCTCCGTAACGCAGCCCCATTGATTCCTATGCGGAAACAAACGTTATGTTTACACCTAACACCCTAATATAAACCTCGAGTCTAAACACCCCTAATCTTACACTTATTAACCCCTTATCTGCCGCCCCCGACATCGCCGACACCTACATTATACTTATTAACCCCTAATCTGCCACTCCGGAAATCGCCGCCACTATAATAAACATATTAACCCCTAAACCGCCACACTACCACCTCGCAAACACTAGTTAAATATTATTAACCCCTAATCTGCCGCCCCTAACATCGCCGCCACCTACCTACATTTATTAACCCCTAATCTGCCGCCTTCATCGTCGCCGCCACTATACGAAATGTATTAACCCCTAAACCTAAGTCTAACCCTAACACCTCCTAACTTAAATATAATTAAAATAAATCTAAATAAAAATTCCTATCATTACCTAAATAATTCCTATTTAAAACTAAATACTTACCTATAAAATAGACCCTAAGCTAGCTACAATATAACTAATAGTTACATTGTAGCTAGCTTAGGGTTTATTTAAATTTTACAGGCAAGTTTGTATTTATTTTAACTAGGTAGAATAGTTACTAAATAGTTATTAACTATTTACTAACTACCTAGCTAAAATAAATACAAATGTACCTGTAAAATAAAACCTAACCTGAATTACACTAACACCAATCTTACACTACAATTAAAATAAATTACCTAAATTACAAAACAAAACACTAAATTACACAAAATAAAAAGAGAAATTATCAGATATTTAAACTAATTACACCTAATCTAATAGCCCTATCAAAATAAAAAAGCCCCCCAAAATTAAAAAAACCCTAGCCTACAATAAACTACCAATAGCCCTTAAAAGGGCCTTTTGCGGGGCATTGCCCCAAAGAAATCAGCTCTTTTACCTGTAAAAAAAATACAAACACCAACAGTAAAACCCACCACCCACACAACCAACCCCCCAAATAAAATCTTAACTAAAAAAAAACTAAGCTCCCCATTGCCCTGAAAAGGGCATTTGGATGGGCATTGCGCACTTTTTCTATTGCCCAAACCCTAATCTAAAACTAAAACCCACCCAATAAACCCTTAAAAAAACCTAACACTAACCCCCGAAGATCCACTAACAATTTGAAGACTGGACATCCATCCTCAGTGAAGCCGGAAAAAAGTCCTCAGCGAAGCGGCAAGAAGTCCTCAACGAAGCCGGAAGAAGTCTTCATCCAAGCCGGCAGAAGTGGTCCTCCAGACGGGAAGAAGTCTTCATCCAGATGGCATCTTCTATCTTCATCCATCCGGCGCGGAGCAGGTCCATCTTCAAGACATCCGGCGCGGAGCATCCTCTTCAAACGAAATCTTCTTCCTGAATGAATGTTCCTTTAAGTGACGTCATCCAAGATGTCATCCCTTAAATTCCGATTGGCTGATAGAATTCTATCAGCTAATCGAAATTAAAGGTGAAAAAAATCCTATTGGCTAATGCAATCAGCCAATAGTATTGAGCTTCAATCCTATTGGCTGATCCAATCAGCCAATAGGATTGAGCTCACATTCTATTGGCTGTTCCAATATGTTAATTTGCGGTACGGCCAAAAAAGTGTGTGGTGCCCCTAAACCTGCAAGGCTTGTAATACCAGCGGTAGTGAAAAAGCAGCGTTATGAGCCTTAACGCTGCTTTTTTACTCGTACCGCAAAACTCGTAATCTAGCCGTAAGTTAATATGACAAAAGCTATAACAAAAATCTATTGACATTTCTGTCAACAAATGAAAACTAGACAAAAATGTTAGGGAGGTACAATTGAACTAACCTCTTTGGACTTCCGTTTCCATCCTGATGGCTAACATTGGAGCTCTGCCAAAGCCCCAGGCCCCCAACTCAATCTGCCCCCCCCCGTCTGCCTGCCGCCTGGAATAATGCCCGTTTCAGCCCTGCATAACTCCCTCTGTCTTCCTTCCGCCTGGAATAATGCCTGTTTCAGCCCTGCATAACTCCCTCTGTCTGCCTGCCGCCTGGAATAATGCCCGTTTAAGCCCTGCATAACTCCCTCTGTCTGCCTGCCGCCTGGAATAATGCCCGTTTAAGCCCTGCATTACTCCCTCTGTCTGCCTGCCGCCTGGAATAATGCCCGTTTAAGCCCTGCATAACTCCCGCTGTCTGCCTGCCGCCTGGAATAATGCTCGTTTAAGCCCTGCATTACTCCCTCTGTCTGCCTGCCGCCTGGAATAATGCCCGTTTCAGCCCTGCATAACTTCCTCTGTCTGCCTGCCGCCTGGAATAATGCCCGTTTCAGCCCTGCATAACTTCCTCTGTCTGCCTGCCGCCTGGAATAATGCCCGTTTCAGCCCTGCATAACTCCCTCTCTCTGCCTACCAACTGGAATAATGCCCGTTTCAGCCCTGCATAACTCCCTCTGTCTGCCTGCCGCCTGGAATAATGCCCGTTTCAGCCCTGCATTACTCCCTCTGTCTGCCTGCCGCCCTGAATAATGCCCATTTCAGCCCTGCATAACTCCCTCTCTCTGCCTGCCGCCCTGAATAATGCCCATTTCAGCCCTGCATAACTCCCTCTCTCTGCCTACCACCTGGAATAATGCCCGTTTCAGCCCTGCATTACTCCCTCTGTCTGCCTGCCGCCCTGAATAATGCCCATTTCAGCCCTGCATAACTCCCTCTCTCTGCCTACCACCTGGAATAATGCCCGTTTCAGCCCTGCATTACTCCCTCTGTCTGCCTGCCGCCCTGAATAATGCCCATTTCAGCCCTGCATAACTCCCTCTCTCTGCCTACCACCTGGAATAATGCCCGTTTCAGCCCTGCATTACTCCCTCTGTCTGCCTGCCACCTGGAAATATGCCCGTTCCAGCCCAGGGCATCTCATCACAGAGACAAGATATTCTGATGCCACACTGCAGCACGGAGGAAGGACATTCCTCCATCGGATTCGCCCATAACAAGTACTGTCATGCGAGTGTTTCACACAATTTCTGCCTGTCATACAGAGGCAGGTGATATGTGTTTGGGGCTGGAGCACTTACAGTTACAATATGTTTTTTTTTCTTTAGGAAACTTGATTTTATTTAATTTTAAGATAAAGACACATATATATATATATATATATATATATATCACAACAGTTAAATCTATGTCTCACTCTGTATTGCATGTTAAAACCTTAATACCATAAATAATAACAGGTTAATAGATGTTTACTCCAGGATAATATAATGAGTTTGGAAATTCTAGGAAATTCTAGAGAAATACGTTACACACTTTAACTAAACCCATTAGATTATAGTCAACTGTAGATTTAGTCTACTAAAATCTTATAATTAAATGACATTTTAGTCAAAAGACTATGACTAAAACTAAATCAAATTTGCTGTTAAAATTAACATGGGTCCTTACTATGTATGTTGCTCAAGGGTAGAGCTCTCCCTTATTCTAATTTTATAAAGAAGAAATCAACTCTATTTTCTAGAAGTTTGGTATGCCAGCCGAAGGCTGTCTGCCTGCTTTTCAATTCAAATGGATGAACCAGGAACTAGCCTGGTGAGCCTGGTGGAACAATATAGCGTGAAGCAGACTTTTGACTGGTGCCCAGTGGGTTCACTTAAAGGGATACTAAACCCACATTTTTCTTTCATGATTTATATAGAGCATGCAATTTTAAAAAGTTTTCTAATTTACTCATATTAAAAAAATGTCTTTGTTCTCTTGGTATCTTCATTTGAAAAGCAGGAATGTAAAGCTTAGTAGCTGGCCCATTTTTGGTTCAGCACCTGGGTAGCGCTTGCTGATTGGTGGCTAAAATGTAGCCACCAAATAAGCAAGCACTATCCAGGTTTCTGAACCTAAAATTGATAAAAAGGGTAAATTTGAAAGTTGCATGCTTGCTCTATCTGAATCATGAAAGAAAATATTTGGGATTAGTATCCCTATAACCACAAATTCAGGCACCATAGCTTGGGGAACTACATTAAAGTATAATTTTGTTCAAGGCTGGTGGATACCAAACAAATCTTTTTTGCTGATAAATGCACTAGAACTCAGGGCAGTAGGTCAGGATTTTCAGAAATGTCAGCATCCTTCTGAAAAGTAGACTGTAGATGTTTGCACAGGTAAAATCTCTGCATCCTACATTAGATTTCAAGAAGGTGCTCACAACTGTCAGTTAATTCAGTATGCCAGACAGAGCAGGGATCGAACATGGATCTCCTGAACATCAAGCAACTGACAATAAACTACCTCTGTTGTCAGCAGTTCATTCTGCAACAATGGAGGTTTGTAGAACATGTTTTTTTTTATCATCTAAGATATTGGAAATGCCCTGCTGTCAGGGTGCCAGAAATCAGACTGAGACGAGAAGTGCAAAAATAATAATCACACCTTTATTAATAGCAAAAAATAATAAAAAGTCCACAAGTCAAATAACAAGCCAGGAGTCAAAACCAGAGCTAGTAGTCAGACGAGCCGAGTCAGGAGCCAAAGCGAATAGTCAGACGAGCTGGAATCAGGAACAAGCCAGGGATCAGGAACCAGGAAGGACGTCAGGCAGCCAGGTAATACACAGGAACTCTCACAAACAGGTCTGAGACAACGCAAAGGCAAAGCATACTGAACAGAGGCCCTTTAAATAATAAGTGATGACATCACAATTCTGAGACTGCATCCTTTCTCACACGGATGATGCATACCAGTCTGGCCATAAAAGGAAGTGCAGGAAATGAGCAGCATCCCTCACAATGCACCATAGTCAGGAAGAGAGGTGAGTAAAATGGCTGCCAGCAGCACATGGCAAACAAAACAGGGAAAAAACCCTGACAGTACCCCCCCCTCAACGACCCCTCCCCCACGGGAGGACAAAAGGCTTATTGGGGAAATGGGCATGGAAGGCACGGAGGAGGGCGGGAGCATGAACATCAGAGGAGGGAACCCAAGAACGCTCCTCCTTACCGTAGCCCCTCCAGTGAACCAAATACTGTACACGGCCCCTGGACATACGAGAGTCAATAATGCTGCTGACCTCATATTCCTCATGGTTGTCAACAAAGATAGGACGGGGATGAGGCAACACAGTGGTAAATCAATTACAAACCAATGGTTTCAAGAGGGAGACATGAAAAACATTGGAGATGCGCATAGCAGGAGGAAGGTCAAGAGCGTAAGCCACAGGATTAACCCGTCGGAGTATTAAAAAAGGACCAACATAACGGGAAGCCAATTTATTGGAAGGCACACGAAGGTTCAAGTTGCGGAAGGACAGCCAAACTCTCTCACCAACCTGGTAGGAAGGCGCAGGCAGACGCCTACGATCAGCCTGGAACTTTTGGCTCTGCATAGAACGATGAAGGCAATCCTGAATCTGCACCCACATGGAACGGAGTTGCCGGAGATGCTCCTCCAAATCCGGAATACCCTGAGACATGAATGAATTGGGCAACAAGGATGGTTGAAACCCATAATTCGCCATGAACGGAGATAACTTGGAGGAAGCATTAATAGCAGTATTACGAGCAAACTCTGCCCAAGGTAACAGTTCAGACCAATTATTGTGGTGATCTGAGACATAGCAACGGAGGAACTGTTCCAGAGCTTGATTAGACCGTTCCGCAGCCCCATTGGATTGAGGGTGATATGCTGAGGAGAAGGAAAGCTGGATCCCCATTTGAGCACAAAAGGAACGCCAAAATCTGGAGACAAACTGGCTACCCCGGTCCGACACTATCTCCTTGGGTAACCCATGTAAACGGAAGACCTCCCGTGCAAAAATTGAAGTAAGCTCCTGAGCGGTAGGCAGCTTCATCAAGGGAATGCAATGTGACATTTTAGAAAAACGGTCAACCACCATAAGGATAACAGTATTGCCATTGGAAACAGGGAGCTCGACAATGAAGTCCATGGAAAGATGTGTCCAAGGACGCTCATCATTAGCAATAGGTTGAAGAAGACCCACAGGAAGACGTCGAGGAGTCCTATTCTGTGCACAAACTGAGCAGGAGGCAACATACGCAGCGACATCAGAATGAAGACCAGGCCACCAGAATTGTCGAGTGACAGACCAAATCATTTGGTCCTTGCCTGGGTGACCTGCGGCTTTAGGATAGTGGTAAGTGTGCATAAGTTTAGTTCGAAGATTCTCAGGAACAAAACACTTACCACTAGGTTTCTCAGGAGGTGCATTGGTTTGTGCAGCCAGGATCTCCTCCCCCAAGGGAGAAGTCAAATTAGTACGTACGGTAGCCAAAATATGGTCAGGAGGTATAACAGGAGTAGGTATAGCAGGTATCAGCCCTAACATTCTTATTACCAGGCAGGTAGGAGACCACATAATTAAACCGAGACAAAAATAGCGCCCATCTGGCCTGTCGTGGCGACAAACGTTTTGCTTCAGATAGATAAGTTAAATTCTTGTGGTCAGTAAGAATGAGCACTGGCATGCTAGTACCCTCGAGAAGATGCCTCCATTCCTTGAGTGCCAAAATTATGGCCAGTAATTCCCTGTCGCCAATTTCATAATTGCACTCCGCTGGAGACAATTTCTTAGAGAAGAAACCACATGGATGCAAGGAACCATCAGGCGTAAGACGTTTAGACAAGAGGGCACCTACTCCAGTCTCAGATGCATCAACCTCAAGAACGAAAGGCAGAACAGGGTTAAGATGAGCCAGAACTGGAGTGGCAGCAAAGGCAGTCTTAAGACTATAAAAGGCCTTAATGGCAGTAGGTGACCAATGGAGTGGATCATTCTCTTTACGGGTCATGTCTGTGATAGGTTTGACGAAGGAAGAAAAGTTTTGAATAAACTTTCTATAGTAATTGGCGAACCCCAAAAAATGTTGAATAGACCGAAGACCAACTGGGTGAGGCCACTGCAGAACTGCAGATAACTTGTCAGGATCCATGGAGAACCCTGCAACAGAGATAACATAACCTAGGAAGGTTACTTGAGTCTGATAGAACTCAAATTTCTCCAGTTTACAAAACAGGCCATTCTCACGTAGTCTCTGAAGAACCCGTGTAACATCAGAACGATGAGCCTCAAGTGTGGGTTAGTGTATGAGGATGTCGTCTAAGTACACCACAACACACTGTTGCAACATATCTCTTAGGACATTATTAATAAATTCCTGAAAAACAGCAGGAGCATTACATAGGCCAAAGGGCATTACAAGATACTCATAATGCCCACTCCTGGTGGAAAATGCTGTTTTCCATTCGTGGCCCTCCTTAATCCTAACAAGATTGTACGCTCCTCTCAAATCAAGTTTAGTAAAGACTAGATCCCTTGAGGCGGTCAAAGAGTTCCGTAATGAGCAAAATAGGGTAAGCATTCTTAATGGTAAGACGATTAAGACCCCTATAATTGATGCATCGTCTTAACTCGCCACCCTTTTTCTTCACAAAGAAGAAGCCAGCCCCTGCAGGAGAGCAGGATTTGCGGATGATCCCCCGCGACAGAGCATCGGCAACATATTACTCCATAGCACAATTCTCTGCAACAGACAGAGGGTACACCCAGCCCCGAGGAGGAATGGCTCCGGGTTGCAGGTCTATGGCACAATCGTAAGACCGGTGAGGAGACAACGTACCGGCACGCACCTTGTCAAAAACGTCTAGGAACTCTCGGTACTCCTCTGGCAATTGAGATACCGAAGAAGTGCACAAGACTTTAACTGGTTTCCGAAGACAAGTGGAAATACATTGCGGGGACCACAACAAAATTTTGGACCTGCACCAGTCGAGACTGGGATTGTGCTTTTGGAGGAGTATGTTGCCGATGCTCTGTCGCGGGGGATCATCCGCAAATCCTGCTCTCCTGCAGGGGCTGGCTTCTTCTTTGTGAAGAAAAAGGGTGGCGAGCGGAACGAACCGAGGCAAAACAGGGATGGAGTGCTTTGATATAAAAGCACTGTCAATGAAATAGCCCGCAGCACCGGAGTCAAAAAGAGCCTGAGTGACTATGGAGGAGTCCACCCAGGAAAGGACAACCGTGACCAAAGGTTTCTCCTTAAGCGGTTCCGGGGACGAGGATAAACCACCCAAGGTCTGCCCCCGACAGGACCTTAGGTGTGAGCGTTTCCCGGCCATGTAGGACAAGACTTCAAAAGTGGCCCTGTAACCCACAATAGAAGCAGAGCCCCTCCCTCCTCCTAAAGGCCCTCTCCGCCACGGAGAGATGCATGAATCCCAACTGCATCGGCTCAGCAGTACCTGGTGACTCTGGACCAGGAGGCATGGGAGGAAAGGGAGGTATGGGTGGGAACGAACACTTAGGAGACAATGGAACAGGAGGCTTCTGCAAACGCTCCTTGAAAGAGGGCCTCTCTCTGAGTCTGATGTCAATTAGGATAAAAAAATACACCAATGCCTCGAGATCCTCTGGTACTTCGTCTTTAATCGCATCAGAGAGCCCATGAAAGAAGGCAGCAACAAGGGCTTCAATGTTCCAACCTACCTCTGCGGCAAGCGTACGGAACTCAATCGCATACTAAGCAACAGATCTTGTACCTTGCTTAATGGACATGAGTCATTTAGCAGCAGAGGAGGAGCGAGCCGGAACATCAAAAACCCTTTGAAAGGATGCCACAAATTCAGGGTAATTTGAAATCACAGGTTTATTTGTCTCCCACAAGGGATTAGCCCAGGCAAGAGCTGTGTCAGAGAGTAACGAGATGAGAAATCGCACCTTAGCTCTGTCAGAGGGAAACGCCTGAGGTAACATCTCAAAGTAAATGCCCACCTGGTTCAAAAACCCTCTGCACTGAATAGGATCACCTCCATATCGCTGAGGTAGAGGGGCAGAACTGGACATGCTCCTGGTAGGCATAGGTGCAGCAGCGGAAACAGGAGCAGCCATAACTTGCGGGACACTTTGGTCCAAATGTGCAGTGCGAGTCAGCAGGGTTTGCAGGGCTACTGCAAATTGATCCAAGCGGTGATCCTGTACATCCATCCTGAAAATTATGGCAGGTAAAGGTGGATTATTAGCACCATCAGGATTCATGGCCTTTGCGTAATGTCAGGGTACCAGGAATCAGACTGAGACGAGAAGTGCAAAAATAATAATCACACCTTTATTAATAGCAAAAAATAATAAAAAGTCCACAAGTCAAATAACAAACCAGGAGTCAAAACCAGAGCTGGTAGTAAGACGAGCCGAGTCAGGAGCCAAAGCGAATAGTCAGACGAGCTGGAATCAGGAACAAGGAAAACAGCAGAGTCAGGAACAAGCCAGGGATCAGGAACCAGGAAGGACGTCAGGCAGCCAGGTAATACACAGGAACTCTCACAAACAGGTCTGAGACAATGCAAAGGCAAAGCATACTGAACAGAGGCCCTTTAAATAATAAGTGATGACATCACAATTCTGAGACTGCATCCTGTCTCACACGGATGATGCATACCAGTCTGGCCATAAAAGGAAGTGCAGGAAATGAGCAGCATCCCCCACAATGCACCATAGTCAGGAAGAGAGGTGAGTAAAATGGCTGCCAGCAGCACATGGCAAACAAAACAGGGAAAAAACCCTGACACCTGCATCTGATAGCTTAGTAGCAGAGATGTGCTATGGATGAAAGCTGAAATGTCATTATCATTAGCTCATTACTGTTTATAACACATCTTCTTTGTATGGATACAGTCACATACAAGTCTATGAATTTAATAGCTCTACATCATGTGACTGAATCCCTACACAAGGGATTTCAAAAGCTTCTCATACAAGTACATTGAAAGATAAAATTTACCTTTGTTGACAATTTCTGGAGTAAAATGGGCACATAAGTCCCTTATATATCAGGACTAATGGCACATTTAGCCCAGAAATAGGTCTTGAGACATGATTAAGGGCCTTTGAAAGAGCGTCTGATTGCACCTTGACCCTCATGATATAATAAAGGTAATCATTTTACTCCTGCGGCAGGACTTGCTTTCTAGTTTCTATATAGGTTAATAAGGCCTTCCCTGTCCATGCCTGAAAGTGTGGGGGTGCTGCCTGGTCATCTTGTTTTTATAAGGATCTGAGATTGTCACTTTGTACATGTTGCTAGTGTCAAAATCAGTGTTAAGGAAAGTTGTTTGTAATTGCATGCTCTGGGGCATATTTATCAAAGTGTGAGCGGACATGATATGATGTAGCGTATCATGCCTGCTGCACATCGATAAATGCCGACAGCATACACTGTCGGCATTTATCATTGCACAAGCAGTTCACCAGAACTGCTTGTGCAATACCGCCCCCTACAGATTTGCAGCCAATCGGCCGCTAGCAGGGGTGTCAATCAACCCGATCGTATTCGATCGGATTGATTTCTGTCTGCCGCCTCAGAGCAGGCGGACAAGTTATGGAGCAGCGGTCCTTAGAGCGCTGCTTCATAACTTCTGTTTCCGGCGAGCCAATTGTCATATAACTGCATGTAATAGACACTACTATAAAGAAGAATATGCACAGATACTGATGTAAAAATCCAGTATAAAACCGTTTAAAAACGTACTTAGAAGCACCTAAGTTAGCACTGTTGATGAGGTTAGACTGGGACACCCATTGAATGGGTCTGGGAAAGCATGAAGGGCAGACACTTCCCCACCCTGCATACGAAAAGACCCATTACACAAGCAGGAGTCTGTAGACATTAGTATACATCTAAAGCTTTGGAGCTTGGATAGGAAATCTGAAAATCAGCACAATGTTATATAGTAATAAGCAAAACTATACATGTTTACAAAAACAACCCTAGATGGGCTATATAAATGGATCATCTACAAAACATTTATGCAAAGAAAAATCTAGTGTACAATGTCCCTTTAAGTATTGAATATGAATCTCTTTCCTAAAAAATACAATGTGATATAGAGCATTTAGAAAATTAAAAAAAAATTGTGTGTATGATTAACTATGTACAGTAAAAAAAATAAAAATCTTATTAGCAAAGTGGTAAAAGATTTCATGTAGTAAGTAATTACCTGGGCAGAAAAACATCCATTTTTATTCTCTTCATGTTACTGGTCCACAATGCAATGCTCTTTGATGTCAAGTGTGATTCTATGCAGGAGAGTGGTGTGTTGCGATCACTGGGACGTACCACAAACATACTGACTGTATTGTCAAGATAAGGCAGCTCCACCACTGTAAATCTGTCCATAGAAGGGGTTTCAAACTGTCCTGAAAATATATTTCATATAAATATGTGTTTTTTATATATATATATATATATATATATATATATATATATATATATATATATATATATATATATCTCACGGAAGGGGACTGCACTCTCAGACCGGACTGGGTACACATCCCATGACCCTGCAACATGCACAGCCCTGGGTGCACAATAGCACTCTCAGGAAGCTGCATTGCCCCCAGAGTCACAGGCAGTTAACCCCAGACAGGTCTGGGTGCAAGGCCCATAGGGAAAATTACAAAACAAATTAATACAGCACACAGAGAAAGTCCAGCACTCACTTACAAGCTAACATTAAAAGCAAAAATGGAAGAGTTAGTTACTGCATCTGGCCAAATGGGACAAGCCCAGGTACCACGTCAAAACCTGAGTCCCTAAACAGCCACTCAATGCAAGCTCTCAATCCAACAAACTGGGAACAAGTGAAGGGTGCACAGGCTTATGTAATCATCCTAGACATATACAAAACACGGAAGGGGACTGCACTTTCAGACCGGACTGGGTACACATCCCATGACCCTGCAACATGCACAGCCATGGGTGCACAATAGCACTCTCCGAAGCTGCACTGTCCCCAGAGTCACAGGCAGTTAACCCCAGACAGGTCTGGGCGTAAGGCCTATAGGGAAAACTACAAAACAAATGAATACAGCACACAGAGAAAGTCCAGCACTCACTATATATGTCTAGGGTGATTACATAAGCCTGTGCACCCTTCACTTGTTCCCAGTTTGTTGGATTGAAAGCTTGCATTGTGTGGCTGTTTAGGGATTCAGGT